>NC_083760.1:63467601-63630101 GCF_963514075.1 Conger conger | reverse complement strand
GACAAAGACACAGATTTGGATTCACATTGTGTATATGAACACAAGAGAGCAACTAAGCCTGTGCAATAATTAGAGATGAGTAAGCGACCTGGTCTTAAGGTGCAGGGCACTAGTGACAGGAGGTGTGTGAGTGAGGGAGAGTGACCGGGTATATGTGAGTGTGTGTGGATGACGGGTGACTATGAGGCTCTCGGGAGACTGAGAGAGGCAGGAGACGTACAGACAGGTGCTTCTACCGGTGGAGGAAAAGGAGTGTGGATGAAAGCTGGCGAGATTCAGGGTGTAAATATACCCTCAAGCACAACAGTCAGAGAGTTTAACTGGGAACTCAGTCTCTTCATGGAGGCAATAAAAGCTGCAGTTTAATATTATTTACATTTACATTTACATTTTTCATAGTGGGTCACTTTCCAAATAAGACTAAATTAAATATAACACACCTGGTAGTTATTTGTATGTGATTAATCCATATTTTAAGAGTAATTATTTATCCTTATAAGACCCAGTAATTAATTTATGTCACCTTAATGAGATATGAGTCTCTGGTCTTAATCTCAAGAATCAAATTTTACTAAGCTGAAACCTGTTGTTCTCTGTAGAGGACATACACATAAAAGGTACTTTACTAAAAAAAAGAAAAATACTTAAAGCTTTTTTCTGGCAGGTCTCAGGAGGATATTAAACCTCACATGAGTGGCAAGATGCCTCTTTTGGAAAGGTAGATGAAAGGACACTTTCATAGCAGACCAGAGTCTGAGCACGACAGCATTGTCAGGCACTGTGCTGTCCAGTCAGTTCTCCCACTGTCCAGAGGGATGAAGGTTTTAAATACAGCCCTTCAGCTCAGACTGTACCCACACGCCCGTCAGAGTAACAGCTCAATACAAACCACAGCCACACTGCACATGGGAACAGGTCAAATAGGAGATATTGGGCTGTCACTCATCTATAGGGCACTGTGAGATTGTCCTGGTACCTGGAAGACTGCATGTGAAGGGATGGGGAGGGATGTGGGGGTAGGGAGAAGGTCGGGGGAGTCGGGGTGCGGTGTGTAGGTATGAAGCTGGTCGCTGTGCTCCAGGTGGTTTTATCAAGAGTCACAGCATGTCTCTGCATCAGTAAGTGGACAGAGGCCTACTGTATGACTAACCAGTACTGAGCATGTGTATGTGTCAACAGGGGCATTTCTAGCAGTCAACAAACACACACACACACACACAGTGGCCAGAATGGCATGCACACACACACCCGACAGTCTGGGTGAGCTTTTGTAGTGTGTTCCAGTCATCATGTGATAGAAAAATATATTATCATTATTGTTATTATTATTCAAGAGTATACTTTTGTACAAACACGGTAACTCCATCCACTTCAGATGAGTGTGTGTGTTTGCGTGCATCTATTTCAGGAAGGAGCGATATTTCAAAGCTGAGCAGAGCTTCTAACACAAAACCAGCAGGACTAAGAGAGAAAGGGAAGGGACACAATAGATCAACACACAAGCTACTTTTTTAATGTTAAAAAGGTTTATTTCAACAACAGTCTGGTTTTTCTTTTTTCTGTTTGTATTCCATATTCCCAAAAAGTACAAAAAAACCCCAAATACATCAAAGGATTAGAAATCACATCAATGAAAACGAAGACACATTGTGTTTTTTTTTTTTATATATATCAATCCAAGCATTTTTTTCATATATTTATACATACTCACTGAATTAGTCAAACAAACATCAAAATCTCTCAGTAGCTTTTGTTTTGTAACATCTTTTTCCCATAAATCTTTTTATCTTTTGTACAAAATACACCGACGCATGCCGTTACTCGGGAAGGTAGGGTAGGGCGAGGGGGGAGGGGGGGGGGGGGGGGCGGCGGCGGGGGTTGTGGGGGTACAGCAATAGGGGCTAGAAGGATTGGGAGGGACAAGTGGGTGCAAGGGGAGAGGGCCAGATGTGGAGTTTCTGCAGTGGCGCTGAATGGCGGTGGTCTTGACGGCAGCGAAGGGGCTGGGGGGTTGGTGTGGCAGGGGCGGGGGCGCCTGCGTGTGGTGGGTTGTGGTATTACATCATGTTGTTCTGTAGTGAGTTTACCTCCGAGGAGTTCTCCTCGCACGCGGCCTTGTTGTTCTCGTGTTTGGGGGTGAGCGAGTTCTGGATGTTCAGCGGCTCATCCTCCTTAGGCGGGGGGGACTTCACAGGGTCCTCCAGTTTGTTCTGCGCGTTAGGGTCATCCTGCGGGACGACACCCTGTTAGCCTCACGCTCACGCTAATTCTCATCACAGCCTCTGGGAGAAATGGGCACTCACTCTTGCAATGCACACACATGAGTCAGGATTCATTTCCCAAAGGTGAAGCTGTTGCTATTTATATATTTATTACTACGGATAGAAGTTTATGGGCGTACAGCAGTCTACGTAGGCATATTATCACTTATAGGCTTATTATTAAGTTTGGTCGAAGTGACCAAGGATACACTGCCTTTTTGTCGGGAGAGCTCGTATGGAACATAGCTACAATACAATAGCCACTTTTCTCCCTCTCCCTCTGAAACCCATTAGACTGCAGCCCAGCAAAACAAAGAAGATCCCTGAAAATACAAACTGATTCCAAGTATTTAAGGGATCCTGATTTGACTTTTCATATGACTTTCACAGGACCCAAATTAGTCCCTTCATCATAAAATGAAACTCTACACATAATTAACCTTTGCTTATTGAAGTCTACTTGACTGACCTACCTAGCACATGCGATGGACAGAGAGAGTTAAGGGGCTGCATTAGGAGACCCCCCCACCCCTCAAACTCATGCACGCATGCAGCCTCCCTCCCAGCAATACACAGTCCCCCAGGGTCCAATACAGCCCCCTTCCTCACACTGTCCCTCTCACCCAGGTCACACTGTCCCCCAGGTCACTGTCCCTCTCACCCAGGTCACTGTCCCTCTCACCCAGGTCACTGTCCCTCTCACCCAGGTCTCATTGTCCCCCAGGTCACACTGTCCCTCTCACCAGGTCACACTGTCCCTCTCACCCAAGCCTCACTGTCCCCCAGGTCACTGTCCCTCTCACCCAGGTCACTCCTGTCCCCCAGGTCACTGTCCCTCTCACCCAGGCCTCACTGTCTCTCTCATCCAAGTCACACTGTCCCTCTTACCCAGGTTACACTGTCCCCCAGGTCACTGTCCCTCTCACCCAGGTCACACTGTCCCTCTCACCCAGGTCACTGTCCCTCTCACCCAGGTCACACTGTCCCCCAGGTCACTGTCCCTCTCACCCAGGTCACTGTCCCTCTCACCCAGGTCACTGTCCCTCTCACCCAGGTCACACTGTCCCTCTCACCCAGGTCACACTGTCCCCCAGGTCACTGTCCCTCTCACCCAGGTCACACTGTCCCTCTCACCCAAGTCACACTGTCCCTCTTGCCCAGGTCACACCTGTCCCTCTCACCCAGGTCAATGGACTTGTAGGAGTGAGAACCCTGCACTGCTCTGTAGTAATTCTGCCACACTACAGTACCCCTGTAATTAATATGACAGATATGTAATGTGTAATAATAAAACACATGAGACATTCAGGAGACATTTCAAACCACTGCCATATAATCAAAATATTAGGATTAAGTGCATGTGTCTTGGCAGTAGTTTTCCTGGGTATCCCCTGCTAAATGCCTGTAAAGTTTAAACCCTTGTAATCAGGCAGTGCAAAGAAAGCAGCTTCTCCTTGCACTCTCCCGTCAAGGAGCCAAGATGCACATTTGACGTCTCAAGTTCATCCAGTTGTCATCCATTCCCACTGCAGCCCTTATCACATGCAGGTTCTCTCTCAGCTCGGGAGAGCAATCGAAACGGGAGCCCCGTAGGCTTGCTGCTGTTGAAGTAATGCTGTGTTTCTTTCATTTTGAATAGTTGTAGTAAACAGGAGTAGATTTACCCCATTTGGCGATGGCTAGATTGTGACTTCTGGCAGGATGTGGGTGTAACCGACCTCTGGGGCTTCTTTTCCTCCATCGGCGTGAAACTGGAAAATGTGCGTTTCAGCGTATTTTCTCATTTCATTTCTTTAGAGGGTGGGGGGAGGGAGTGAGGGGAGCACATGTGTGTTCTTCCAATGACACAGTCAAAGTCACGAGGACTCGAGGGGAAGATGAGAATGTGTATCTGTCTCCTCTTTTCACTGTGTGATGGCTTGCTTGATCCTTTATTTCTTTTGACTGATTGTAGTTAAACTAAATTGTCCTTTTTTAACAATAGCAGCTTTGTAACTTTCAATTCTCCTCTTCTCCTATGTTCTTGCAGACCGAACGTGCTACAATGCTTTCAGTTTGGTGTATCACGTCATATTAGTTAATTAACTGCAAATTTTACAACATTCCATTATGTATGCACTAGGGCCAGATAATGGCTGCTAAACACTGAAAAAATTAATTAGTCAGATATAAAGAGGTACTGAAATTTAGGTTGTTGATGCAATTGGCTTAGACCAATGCAATAACATTTAAAGCTTTGATTGAGCATTAATGCAAGTGCTAAGAACTGCTAGAATGCGTTGCTAGCAAAGTAATGAGCTGCATTTTTCTCCAAAATGGGTGATGAGTTGGAGTTAATCACACTCAGGACATTAATTGCAGTAATATATGTTCGGCAAAAAAGCCTGGGACTCAAATGGACCACATTATGAGAGTGTAAATGTGCCTATTTGTGTAAAGTGCACAAGTGATTGTGTGTGTGCGTATGTGAATGTCGGATGGTTGTGGATGGATGAATGGTGGGTGGGTGCAGGGAGAAGGGCTGTGGACGGAGCAGCAGGGATGGACATTATGGAAGGTCGTGGGAATCAATGCAGAAAGAAGTTCACTGGTACGGCACAGTACAGGACAGCCAGGTCAGGACTGAACAAAAGGAACACGGAAGACGTCCACTTCCCTCTTATGAAAAGGCTTTTTATGCATGAAATGCAAGGTCATAGAAATCAATACATATTGTTTTGTGGTCATATTATGCGTACTCGGCATGGATGTGGCTGAGTTCTGGCAGCGGACAGAGGCAGTGCCCAGTTACACAGTGATATGGCCCATCTAATGTTTCACACTGCAGAATCACTTCCAAAAGCTAAATATGTCCCATTTATATGGAACATAAGACAAAGCCTGCATAATGGACTCTTCTGTGACTCTGCCAGCTCAGCACAGGAAGGGATATATCCCTTCCCTGTGATATATTTTAAACTGAAGCACCCCGTAGCACTGGACCTGGCAATTTTACGATCACATGCTTCTTCCAACCACTTCAGCAGCTTCCTCCTGACAGGAAGATGAACGGCCACGAGAACGAGTGCTGACATGTTTCTACGGCAACAGCTCAGGTCTGCCATTGAGGCTCCAGCTTTCCTATAGATCCTATTGAGACACAGGAAGTTCCTGTATGATTCTCACTGGACTCCAAACTTCTCATATGGCCCTTTTCCACCAAAGGATCCTTTTCCGGAACTCAGGAACTTTATGCTTTTACACCTCCAGGAACCTGGGCCGATTTTGGTTCCTGGGGCTTGATTCCTTCCCCCCTTTTAGTCACTGCTGGCGAGGTAGTACTTTTCAATGGTCCGCTAACAATTTGGGTCCTGATCCGTGCTGATTGGTTAAAATGCAATATTCGTGAGAATCGCCAAGAAGACCAAGCGCCATTTTAAATTCAAGCAACAGAATTTAGATATAAAGGTCTACCAGGGTTTCAAAGACAGCAATACGTTTTAAACATAACCACAAAAGAACATAATCTTCTATCAATTCCTTCGTACTTTGCCTAATCTTCAAGCTTCTCGAGATGCAGCAGACAGCAAAAACAAACATGTTCCAGGAACCCTGTATCTAGTCCCCATTTTGGATAGTTCCTTCCCTGTTTTAGTTCCTACACCCTGGTGGAAAAAGGCCAACTGACTCTAAGGGGTCAATGAGACCAGGAACCAAAACGGCTTATGGCAGGGAACTGCTCCACTCACTGCAGTTGGGTATTGATTCTATATGTATATTCACATGCAGCAATGTCATCAAATCTTTGCTGCTGTGTGCACTTTTAGGTATGCATTTAATCCTGAGATATGGGACCTATGGGACATAGGAAGGTTGGCAGGATCTCGGAGAGTTTAACTCAGCTGCCAACACTGTATTGATCCATGACAATCAGCATAATTTGCACTCTTACAGGCAAGCAGAGATGCTGATGGACAGAAATCAGGCAGTTATCTTAAAAGATAACCGTCTCCAGTTACGGTGCCAGGACTTTATATCAGCACCTTCCCAGGGTCCAGCCTGGGCTGACAGGACAATCAATATCACATCTCTGGGCACTTTCTTCAGGTTTTGTTAAAAAAGAAAATTCAAGCAAATAAGCAGAGGTCTAGATTCTCAGGAGGGTGCTGCCATACCTTTCTTTAGAAATGGCAGCATCTTTTAAAATGCTATTTTGTAAACTCAGCAAATCAAGAGTTTCAATTGTGATAGTGAAAATGTATAAATAATTCACATATGAACTCTTTGCATCTTGTATCTTTTGAAATCATACGGTAAGGTATGTCTCCCAAGTAAAGGTATGTCTCCCAGTTTAGGACAATAGTAATGATTTGCATCCCCAAAATAGCATTCAAACTACTCCATATAATCTGCTTTCCACTGGGTAAGCATCTTAACGAATTCGAATTCAGGTTGCGTGTTTATGGATGAGCCTGAAATTGTTTCCACCTGCTTCCAGTAAACAGGAAATGGACCGCACCACTGCACAGGGGAGCTGGGGGTGAAGGGGCAGGTCCACGTGTTGGTTGTTGGGGGAGAAGTTGATTGACAGGGTTACAGCACAGTGAGTAGACAGAACCGCCCCAGTGGCGCGAGGGCAGGGCTGGACGGTGAGTCATCAGCTTACCTCACACTCGGGCTCCTCTTTGGTCTTACACTCCCAGGTGTATCTGCTCATGGTTTTCTGGGAGGGGTGGGGGGGGGGGGTTGGGAAAGGGTTATAGTCCTCAGAGATAAAAACATGTTTAAACAGGCAGAGAGAAGGAGAGAGAAGGTGGACGGGAGTACCAGAGGAAAGGAAGCGGGGTCACGATCAGCTCACCCCGAAAAAACCACAGTGAGCAAGGTGATTCCCAGGTCACTGCTATATAATGTCCATTGCAGTGGGCACAACAGATTTATACCAGCGATCCTGTTTTTGGTTCATCATTTACTCCCAAACCATCTGCATAGGGCGATATCTGTCTGACTACACCATGTTTGCTTTTGAAATGCCCTGGCCCTCTATTCTTCTCAGGGGTGTGTAGACAAATAGCTGCCCACTCTGGACCCAGGTCTGCAACTATACACCCCCACTGAGCAAGGTCAGACCATTGCTCAGGTAATGAAGCCCATTACTGGGAATTGGCTTGATTTCAGCAGTGCTATTATAGACACAGCCACTGAATGTGATGGCTTAATGACATGAATGAATGGTGCTACATCTTGTTTTGTGCAAGCCTATTTCTTTGAGGGTTAAAGTGGCATGGGATTATTGGTGATGGGACTCTGTTAGTGTTGAGTGGCTGTGTCCACTGTACTGAGAATCTTCTGTCAACACACTGAGATTTGACGAGAGCTTTCTGTTGAGTGGAAAATGATCAAATGATGCCATGTTGTGATAGAAATAGAGACCCAAATCCCGGAATATTAACAATACTCTGCTAGACTGATATCAAGGGAGGTGAGCAGAACAGAGATGTGCTGGTCAGTGAATCTCTCTCCATCTCTCTTCAAGTTCTGAAGTGTCCAGACCTGGCAGGTGTATCCAACCCGAGGGGACAGCATCCGTGTTAGCTCTACAGAAACTGTTCTATGGCACCTCGTGCTACTGTTAGACTGCGTGCTCTCTCGCGCCCCCTGCAGGGAGCAGTGAGGTGTCGCATCTCAGATGTTTATCCTGAAGGGCCAGCCACCAGGATTTTTCCTGTAATGGTACATTTTTCACACAGCGATCACACCCCACCCCTACGCAGAACTGAAATTAAACAATACCCTCAGGCCCCGCCACAAAACTGTCAATCAGGATAAACTCATGAAACACAGATATAGCGGCAGTGCGACACACAAGCTGCAGTGCCTCACATGGCCAGTGGGGGCACATGCGAGCTGTCGAACGTGCGGTGACAGAACAATGCAGAGGTGATATAAAGGGAGAACAGAAAGAGGTGGGAGGAGGTTCTCTCAGAGCTGGTTGCCCCAGTAACAGAAGCAGCAGAGGGCTCTATCTGTTCCATGGTCATCTGATGAGTCTTAATCCCTCTCCTGTTACAGAGAGCGTGGACCGCAGTGTGCAAATGTCTGCCTCTGTATCGATCTACTCCAGCGGAGTCCATGGATTTCTCCTGAGAATATCCCTGTAGAGACTGGACTGTATTCACCTTGAGGAGTGTTGTGTTCCCTGCCCTAGGCAGCTGTCTTGAGTCTACAGGAGGCAGGCGATATGCCTTATGGGATGGTGTATGTGTCCAGGCTGCTAGCCAGCGCTCAGGGGAAAACCTGAATAATCTGTAGCTATACTCAAGCTGTAGTGAGTCCCGGTCAACGGGAGAATAGGCTATAGTTCAGCACCAGGGGGTTAGGCCAAGAATTTTAAACTGGGACTGGGAATATGCAGACTGTGCTGGAAAATGCAAGGCTCTGCTGAGTGACTTTGGTACACTTTGATGATGGCGATATTCTGAGCAAATGCAAATGCATAGCAATAGAGTTCACATAGAACTTCAATCAGAAATCCAGCTGAACTTCAGAATAAAGTAGGTGTGTTCATACATACAGTGGACTCCAGAATTATTGGCACCTGGTTCCCTTGATAAATATGCACAATTTTTATTTTTATTTCATTTATGACTCAGCCAGTCATAATTCCAATGAGGTTTGGCAAACTCAAGATGCATGGTTTTGTTTATTGTGCTCAGTAAGGGCTGTCTTCGTGCTACCCTTCCAAAGAATTAGCTGGTATGAAGTGATGGAATTACACAATATAGTTCCTTTAGACTGAGATTAATGAAATACAGGTAAAATTGTATTGCCAATGCCTTTGTTTGATTTTATTTGCAATTATTTTTAGGGGTGCCAATAATTTTGGCCCCTGTAGAAAAAAAAAGTTTAAAAATAAAAAAACATTGAAACATGAGAGTAAACGTATTGAAATAAAAGTACATAGTTTTATGTTTGAACATAAAATCTAGGTCAATATTGACATTGCTTATTATATTAAGGGTGCCAATAATTCTGGAATCCACTGTGTATAATATGTACATAACTGAAGCCAGGCCCATAGAGAGAAGCCTCCTTCCCCCACGCTGACAGACCCATGCAGGAGGGGGAGAGAGACGAGAGGCACGTTACCTGACAGATAATGTTATCATAGTAAGCCAAAGCACGCGAATGAGGAAGGGGAGGCGGGGTGTCACAAAGTTTCCTTACGTTTGGGTGGGAGCCCTCAGCGATGGTGGACAGGGAGAAATTATCATTGTGTTGCTCCGAGGGAGGCCGGTACTTACTGCTGCGGGGGAAGGAGGGGGGAGAGGGGGGGAGGAGAGGAGGAGGAGGAGGACAGCAAACAGAGGAACGACACAGAGGTGTAGACGGATGGTGCGTAAAAGGAAAGGAGGTGTCCAGGGAGAAGATTTTGCAAAAGAAAATAAAGGTGTGATTTTTGATGACAGGGAGAATGATATCAGAACCGCAGATGAATTAAAGATGAATCAAGGATAAAGAAGTGAAGGAGGGAGGGAAGTTAGAATGGAGAACAGGAATGAGTGGGAGTACAAGTGGTAAGGAAAGAGGAGTGGGGGGGGACAAAACCAGGGCAAAAAAGAGAAGGAGAAAGGAAAAGAGACAGAAGCATTAGTGCGAATCCAGCACTACACTTCACAAACACACAGACACACACAGATACGCAGACACACACAGACACACACAGATACGCAGACACACACAGACACACACACAGAGCCCGTCTGTGATGCAGCATGGCACGCCTCGGGTCAGGACAGACCGCTTGCTTAGGTGTGTGTTCTGAACACGTACACTGCATCTCCCTGTCCTTAGCTGCCACAACACCACCACAATTCCAAAATTGCCCACAGAACACGCAACATCACTTGGTCTACAGTGTCCCACCATTATAGTCAGGACCAGTCCCACAGGTCATATTTGTAAGGGTGCCAAATTTTCTCCCTGAGCCCCATGGCAGGATCAGGGACCAACAGCTCATCTACATCCGTCTCCACTGTCTGCTCCCATCAGAACACATCTGGGGAATGTAGCCGTTGGCTGAATGCTGTGCTGCTTGTTTAACCACTCCCCCTGCGGCCCCTCCCCACTCCGCCCCTCTGCAGTGTAATCACCGGACGGTCTGGCTCTAAGATAAATATTTAATCATCAGCATGATTGGCTAATCAAAGCCGCTCTAACGAGCGGAGAGAGCGCCTGCCAATTAGCCTTTCCCTTGAAACAGGCTGTGAGTCTGGCTCTCCTTTCCATCTCCTGGGGTAGAGTACGGGGGAGGGAGGGGGTAGCAGAGAGGGGAACATAAAAACACAAATCTTATCGTCCCCAAATGGCTAGGAGGGGTCGGCTGCTTGCACTGTAATTATTTTAAAAGCAGTTGGAACGCCAATGTCTTGATATACCCAGCATAGCCACAGAAGCCCCAGTCACACTGAGAATAGTAAAGACTAAAAAAGACAACAAAAATATGTTCCATTACTTTGACTGAATGTGAAAATGATTTAAAGCCATGACAAAGTGACTCCATACACCATTCCAAAGATTCAATAAGCAGCACCAGTAGTGCAAAAGTGCAAAAATTGTGACCGAGATTGTGACCGGAGAGCAAGAAATTGATTGAAAAATCAACTGCTTGCATTAATGCTGCCAGACATTAGATCCATATTGTTATAGTTCACAGTAGTATACTATAACATTGTTTGAGTACTCAGCATAGAATACCTAAAGTGTAAGTGAAGACAGTGTATGTGTGTGTGTTTATGTTTTACGGTCATATAACATGCTGTGGCTTATGGACAAATCAACTAAATCGAAAGTGACACTGGATAATAGGTATACCAGAGAAGGCTGTAGCCATTCACTTTACAGAGTCACTGTGGGCAGCTGGGGTATGCAGCTCTTTAATGCTAGTGCCGGTAGGGAGGACACATGGCCATTGGTGCAGACTCAAAGGCAGGCCAGCTTCATCATGTGTTGAAGTGGCTTCAGTAGGAGTTTACTGAACTGGAAGCTTTCTTTGTGGCTTTCATATGGAAAGCTCTGGGCACAGTATGGGTCTACTGTCCCTGTATATTCTCAACTGTCCTTTTCTTTCTCTATGGCAACCTGTGGGACAGCACAGAACCCGATGCTACATTTGTTACTCTGTGTGTGTGTGTGTGTGTGTGTGGCAGAGGGAGCTTTTGTACAACTGCTTTCATAATTTGAGAAGGCTTAATAAAGACTCTCTCCCTAACTTGCTCCTCCCCTTCTCTCTCTGTCTCTCTCTCCCTCTCCCTCTCTCTCTCCTGCTGTCTCTCTCTCTCTCACTCTCCCGCTCTCTTTTCCCCGCTGTCTCTCACTCTCTCTCTCTCCCTCTCCCTCTGTCTCTCTCTCTCTCTCTCTTTCACCCGCTGTCTCTCTCTCTCTCTCTCTGATGTGAAAGGCCATAATTTCACTCCTTTCTCTGAAACAGCAGTTCTTGTACGCCTGGACTGTGCAGCCGGCTGTAATTATCCAGCAGATGGAGCCGTGGGCGGCCAATGTATTCAACGGCCCTGTCAGCAAGGCTGGTTCACACACACACACACACACACACACACACATACACATACACACGCACACACACACACACACACATACACACATACACGCACACACATACACATACATGCACACACACACACACATACACATACATGCACACACACACGCAGGCCCTCCCTCAGTGCAATGCTGTGGTTTTCACTCAGTGGAAGCTCAATCATGAGTTTCCATGTTCCTCCTCTCATTCTGCCTCATTCTCCTCCACTACCTCTCATCCTGATGTGTTGGGTTTGAAATTCTGTGTCTTGTGAGCGATCAAAAGCAGTCCTCCATGGGGCTACTATTATGCCGAACAGGAACAGACCAAAATGCCATACCAATGTCCATTCCAATGAGTATAATTGTGGCCTGGATTGAGAAGAACGGTGTAGATTACTAACATTCCCCACCTGAACTTTCCTTTTCACTCTCTTCTCTCTCCATTTTACTCTCATTAAACTCCCTTTCATTTCCTCCCCTGTTTCTCTGGCAGTGCTCTCTGCACTGTCAGTTCAAGCCCTGCCCGGGATCCCTGCCCCCACCTCACACCCCCAGAGCCGCACAGCTGTATGTAGGTCAACCCCCTCCCCCCCTACCCCCACCTGTCAGACTGCCCTACTTTCACGAGGAGTCGATGACATCATTGTTTTGAGAGACTGACTGTATGGTAGGATTGCGTGTTCTTCCTGTGAACTTCTTATTTTCTTTCTCTCGTCGTTTTGAGTGGAATTTGGGAACCCCTGCACACATACACTCATAACAGTAACACAACACTGCTGACATCTTCCTCCTATCAGTTCATTGTATCTCACTCTGTTGACAAACTTTTACATCCCTTCTTTTTATCACGTCATTGCCTTCAGCACTGTCTCTTTTTCCCATCCCACAACTCCCCAAAACAGCACTTATTCACCTTCTTTCCAGTAGCGTCTAATGAGCTTGAAACAGGGTGGACATCCGCTCGATTTTCTCAACCTGATTCCATTTAGTTTCCTTGATTAAGATTAAACTAATTCATTTAGCAATTAATTAGTTGACAGAGCAATAGCCACAAGTAAAGCCGAGTATACCAAATTACATTTTCTTATTTTTATATATGTCACAAAATTGTTTAGATTTTTCTAATAAAAAACACATTTGAATATGTAGATAAACGTATCTCAAAATTTAAGGGATGTTAATGATTTTAGATAATTTAATCCGACCTTCAAAAGATTCAGGGTCTTTTGTCTTTTTAAGTAAAGCAGATTATTTTAAATAATAACATCGATTTTACCGCTCTGCCCCCCCACCCCTCTCTCTCTCTCTGCGCCTCTCATTCTCACTTTGCCTTCCTCTTTTTTTCCCAAAACACTTCTAAAGTCTCTATCCCTCTGTCTCTCTCCGTCTCTGTGTCTTTTCTTCTCTGTCTCTCTCTCTCTCACTCTCTCTCCCCTCTCTCCCTCTCTGTCTTTTCCTCTCTCTCTCAATCCCCCTCTCCCTCTCTCCCTCTCTGTCTCTCTCAATCCCTCTCTCCCTCTTTCTCTCTCCCTCCCTGTCTCTCTCTCCCTCTCTCTCCCTCCCTCTTTCTCTCTCCCTCCCTGTCTCTCTCTCTCTCTCTCCCTCCCTGTCTCTCTCTCTCTCCCTCCCTCTCTCTCTCACCTGCGTTTGCGCAGCTTGCTGTTCTCGGTCTTGAGCAGGTGCAGCTTCTTGGCGAAGCAGACGGTGATCATGAAGAGCAGCAGCACCATGACGGCGGCCGCACCGATGGCGATGCACATCACCTGGAACTCCGTGATCACAGACTCGCACCTGGAGCCCTTGTGCCAGATGTAGTCCTGCACATTGCACCTGGAAGAAGAACAGGATGAGAGGGATAGGAAAAGAAGGTAGAGGAAGATTGAAACGAGAACTCTCATTCCCAAGCACCCCATTGGTTGTTGTGACCACAGTTCTCCAGCTCCCTTAACACACTGAGATTATCCCACCAGCCCACATATACAGCAGATTTATAACTCTCTTCAAAACAAGAGTACCTGCAAAGGACAGTAGTAATGTTGAAGAAATTGTGTATTTCCTGAGTGGTTCTTTAGAGCGACTTCAATGTGAAACTACCCTGTACGCAACAGGCTCTACCGTGTCTCAAGCTGGCACAGCCATTTTAGAGGGTGAGTCAATTCAAGAGCTGCTTTGAATGAGTACACCTCATTCTCCTCATCCTGGAACACCACAGTCTATCTACTCTAACAGCAGCGAGATAAACAGTCCTGGACGCCACTCCACTCTTCTCCTAAAAAAGCAGAAGGTACAACAGGGAAGTTCTATCTCATCTCAGGCCAGGCAGGGTGTCTGCCTCTGACTAAGCCAGAGGGAGCAGACGCATGTGCCTGTTGCTGAAAGCCAATGGGATTTGTGTGGGAGGACAGGACAGGAGACATGAAGCTGACAGGCACCAGCTATGCCTTCAGCCAAGCCTGGTGTTGTAATGCCCGTTTCCATACTCCACTGCTAAGACTCACACTCATATGCTTTGTATCTGATGTCATATATTCTCAACAGCAGATCTGCTGGGAGCTCGACTGAGCTCCAAAATTCACCATTACCATCTACCGCTCTGCCATTTCTGAAAATAAATGGTTTCAGTTAGATTCGAATAGGACATGGTCTCCCAGACCTGCCACTTTCTGAACACATACACATGCACACACACACCCACAAAAACACATACACATGCACACACACCCACACACCCACACAAGCACACACATATGCACACATACACACCCACAGAAACACGAACACATGCACACACGCACGCACACCCACACAAGCACACACAAGCACCCACAGAAACACAAACATATGCACACACGCACGCACACCCACACAAGCACACACACACCCACACATACACACACGCACGCACACCCACACAAGCACACACCCACCCACACATACACACACGCACGCACACACACATACACACACGCACGCACATCCACACAAGCACACACATATGCACACACACACACACACACACACACACACACACACACACACATACGCACACACACACACACAGCAGTCTATTGAATTGTGGTGCCTGGGAGGGGGAGCAGCTTTGGCATATTGTCAGAATCACCCTAAAGTCCCAGTAGACAGAAGTGACAGCAGTGGTGATGGAGAGGGAGTCACCCTCCCCGACGTGTTTAAAATTCTGAGTCTCCTTCTTTCAGTCTCTGCTGCGGCGCAAACAACAGGCCTTTGGCTGGGCTGGACTCCATAGGTCTGGTAGAAAGGTGTCTGCAGTCATCTGTCTCAGTGAAAACAACCCCGTTTTTCTGCAGAAAAGATTCTCGCCACCAAGTCGCAGAATTCAAAGCATTCCTAAGCATGTGTGTGTGTCCAGTTATGACAGCTCTGAGCAGCATCAACACAAAGGTAGCTTTGGTGTAGATTAGACACTTATCTCCTCGAGGACATGTCCCTCACTTCCACCACTGTTTATTTTACTTTTTAAGCAAAATAATAGCTTCATTGACATTACAGAAATGTATAATAAAAGCAAATAATCATGAAAATAAATAGGCATTAAGCTTTAATGCTAACATTATTGTGAGATTAGATTAAAATGAGTTTTATACACTATTTTATAAATTGTATTGTGTCTCAGTTACCTGCTTAGCGTCCCTAACTACTGTAAATGTATAAGTGTGTTATATTGGCACTTTAATTAGTCCTAATTCATGGAGATGACACTGCTACCCATTGAACTGTAATCATTTAGCTGAGGCTCTTATCTAGAATGATTTACACACTCCATAAAGAGGTTTGGCAAAGAGCACTAATGTAGTCATTTTTAGTGTTACTACCATCAGTAAGTGTCATTACACAAACTTGAGGCAGAATGTTGTACTGTAGGTGCAAAAGGGAGATTGAGGAAACAGCTCTCATACCACTAATGGACTGAAGGGGGCAGTGTAAACATTTGCTGTGGAAGTTCATGAACCATTGCATCGTGTGTATTTAGCCATGGCACAATAAGCTAGCAACCTGAAATGAACTCAAATAAATAAGAAGTGGTGCAGTGGATATTGCCATTGCCCTAGACATGTGTCATATCCACCCAAAAATAATGTCTTTCCCTTGCTTATGGGCAAGCATGAAAACAGGCTTCATCCACATACAGTATATCCATATCTATTATAGTTACTTGGTACACAGACAGGCAGAATTGACTCAATAATGTCTGCTCTAAGTAATTAAAGAGAGCAAAGAGTAAAAGAGTAAAAGCACATTATACAGAGAGGTCCAATCCTCTCAATATTTTCTCAATTTGGCTTCTGGCAGTTGCAATCATGACAAACCCCCAGGTGGTCCTCGACCAGCACAGGGAGACCTCTCCCAGGGAAAACATTATTGAACTCTACCTGGTTTCATTAGGAACAATTGAGATGTGGGAGGGGGTGACTTGATCAAGGCTAGATTAATCATTGATAAAGAGATATGCTTAAAGAAGTCGCCCATTAATATAGCTCAAACATAGAGCACTGCACTATAGGAACCACACCTGAGTTATCGGGCCCCACCGGAGAGACACATTCCCTCAGACATTAGCTATAGTGCAGGCTTAGAGGTCCAGACGGGCTCTACAGCAGCCATTGGCAGCCTTACAGCAGAGCTGCAACTAACAATAAATCAGTATCAAACAGTGAGAGTCACGTTCTGGCTGCTTCATCTGACCTCTCGAGTGACCTGTTCATTATGGAAATGTCACATACTACTGTGTGATGCACTGGGGTGAGAGTACTTAGGAGACATTATGTATTGAGTTGGTTTTTGTGGCACTATATAACACTGTGTGATAAGCTGGTGTGACAGTACTGATGTATTAATGCTGGACCTAAACAAGAACATACTACTGAATAATATAAGCTAAATAGTACCTAAATGCAGTACAATTGAGCAGGCCTCCACTCCACTTGAAATATGAGTACAGCCGTGCAAGTATTTTGAAAGCTGAAAGTTATCATTGGAGGAAAAGTGCATGCTTATGCTTTTTTGGCCAATGGGACTTGTGATTTACTGTGTGTACTTGGCGATGGATTTCACTGGGCTGGGACCGGTGGTGTCTCCCTGCTATACTGCCCCAAACACCGTAACTACAACAAGCTGTCTACAACTTCTTTATTATTCACACAAACTCACTTTATAGCTAACAATCACACACAAGCGATACGTTTTCTCACTCACAGCTCAGACACATAGCTGTACACAAACACACACACAACCTGGCTGATACTTGTGTATTTCCATGCTGACATATCTGGGAAGGTCTGAGTCACTCTCATTCTGTCTCCAAAAAAGATTTAGCTTTGTTCACCAAATGCTACTTCTGTTTCCAAAATGTCTCAGAGATTTCATTTTTCACTTCTCATCTGTAGAAAATAAGACAGAGTTCTAAGAAGAATAAAGCTGTTTTTCACTGCTTGTGATGGCGTTTGCCATGAAAAAGGGACAGCAAGGATCCATGGGATTTAAGTATTAAAGATTGGTTAATTTATGTCAGCCCTGGAATGTGTAACAGCTTTCGTTGAAGCTAAACATCAATGTACCCAGGCCCATGAATCTCCCCCGGAACCCAAAAAGAATAAAAGTTTATGAAAAACACATGCACGTGCATGCACTCATACATGCACACACAAAAACACACGCAAACAAAAACACATGCAAACACACACGCACACATGCACACACACATGCACGTACACACACATGCATGCACAAACAAATGGACATGCATGCATACACGCAAACACACACACATACAGTGCATACACATATGCATACACACAAGCACACACAATATAGACACAGACAAAGGTAGGTACATGCATACACAAATACACATCTGGGGCGCAGATGATCTGCCTTATGTACACGAGGTGCATTTTTAATGTGCAGATGCCGTGCTTTGTGTAAACTCGCTCCCGTGGAGTATAAGCATGTGCTATTTTATTGTCTGAGCACTGCCGCAAGCTTTGTTTTGCTGTAAACACTGCAGAGTCAAAGAGAAATAGGAATAATAGAGAAAGAGTTTCTACACAGAGAGCAGGAAGGAGACATATGGGGGAAAGCAGGACAAAAAAAGAAAGAGAGAAACTTTCTGGGTTTCTCCTTCTGTCTTTGTCCCTTCTTTTCACGGGCACAACAATAAAGAGACAGAGACAAAGACAAAGAGGATAGTAGAGGAACACAAGAAACAGTGTCCCGGGGGAGGCATTCATAGAAAGGCAGCAACAGAGAAACAGCTATGAACAGACTGCAACTCATGTATTTATAATGATATAATTTCACTGCAGATGTAAATAAATGCAGGTGAGCCATTGGTAAACAAGCAATCATACAATATGACTGACCAACACAACTCTGCTATTTTAACCCACTGGGTTCCAGCCAGACACTGTGGCCAAGCAGAAAGCACTCTTCTCTGACCAAGAACTCTGTTCTCTCTCTAGACACACACAACAGAGTAGCGCCCTGATACTTACGTGTGAACCTCATGGTCCAGTGTTCTTCTGGTTTTTTCGAACTGATATTTCATTGTTTGGTTTATCACACTGATTGGTTAGAGATTGTGTCTGATTGGGCAGGTGGCCAGTAGCGTAGTGGTTAAGGTAAATGACTGGGACACACAAGGTTAGTGGTTCTAATCCCATTGTAGCCACAATAAAATCTGCACAGCCGGTGGGCCCTTGAGCAAGGCCCTTAACCCTGCATTGCTCCAGGGGAGAATTGTCTCCTGCTTAGTCTAATCAACTGTATGTCGCTCTGGATAAGAGCATCTGCCAAATGCCAATAATGTAATGTAATGATTGTAGTATTCCTGGAATAGGGCCTTAAACTGTCCACAACTGACCTCACTCTGTCAGTTACTACACAAACACAACAGTATACCAGGCACAGACCACAGAGAAAGAATGTAGTAATATCCATCATAATATTCAGATGGGGCTGTGTTGGGTGCAGTACGTTCCATAATAATTTAAATAATTTTGCCACATGTGGTTTTCAGAAATAAATAGACTAGATGCCCATCCACTTAGCACTCACAAATTATTATGTCATTAAAAACAGTTCTGCAGCAACCCCTGCTCTGGCAAATACATTGATCCCCTATCAAAATGCACACAGCATGGTCATGAGGATCACTGACCATGCTGTGTGCATTCTGATAGGGGATCAATGACCTCTGATTGCCAGAAGCTAATATTCACATGCTATTGGCCAAGACAGTGCAAAATATTTGCTTTACACTTGAAGTGCAGTATTTGTCAGAATCTATCCACATAACACATTTATTTTATATAATTTTATAAGTAGATCATAAGTAGAAAGTGGTAATGGCCATTTGGCAGTTGCTCACTGAAAAACAATCTTATATCATGTATGGTGTTTTTTCAATTATTTTCTCTTGTCTGACAATCTGGCATATTTTGGATAAAACATGAAATATTCACCATTGTGACCTGCAACATTAAGAAATATAAATATGAATAGTCTGACGATGCATACCTCATCTTGAAATTGGACATGGGCAGACCATGATAATGGAATGCATACTGCCCTTCTGCGAAACCCTGATGGGCACTAAAGACTTACAGATTTTTCAATCAGTCTTTTATTTCACGGAAGTTAAGGAACATGCTCCCTGTGGACATAAGGATATGCACAGCTGCCACATAGTTTCACATATTCTCAAACTCTGGCTCCAATAAAATCAACTAAATTTGACCATAATTGGCCAAACTGTAAATGACCATAAAATCAACTGTCACCATAATTTGAATTGTTTGGGTTTTTGATCCGACATGTATAATTATGCTTCATCCAGTACCGTCCCTGCAAAATTGTACCCAACCAAACCTGAACAACATTAAACCTTTTTGTTGTTATCGTTTTCTTGTATGTCTAGCTAACATAAAATATGTCAAGACCATTGGGGAATATTCCAGTTTGTTTCACATTTTGGTTTGAGATAATGTTTCAGGTAAAAACATTCAAATGTAATATACAGTAGCATATTTACATTATTCCAAATAAGTTCTGTCAACTTAACATCAGATGGTTGTCATGTAGTCATGAAAAAACATAACAAACGATACATGTAAATTATATTTTAGGAATGTAAATATTGAGATTCCAGTTTTGCTGAATACTGCTAACATTCCCTACTTACTACTGTACCTTTTCTGGTTGAAAAACTGAATAGCACTATAAGACCATTCCTGTAATGTTCCTTGTGACATCCAGGAAACTAGAAATGTACACATTGGGAATGTTTACCCAAATCATCCGGAAATATTCTGGGAACCAAAAACTGTGAGCTTTGTGGTATTTAAAAAAAAAAAATTATATAAATATGTATGTTCTGGGCTGCCCAGGGACTACAGATGGAAATTAACTGCTCAGCCAAATCTGTCATCTTTACATTAACCCTAATGGGATTAGTGCACAGTCTCTTATTTTATTTTAATGCTGTAACCTCTTCCCATGGATTATTGATAATTAAATAATTTCACAGATATGCATAAAATTATTTTATACTGTATGTGGGGACTTTGATCTATGATCCTTTTCTGACATAAATTAGCTGCCATGGAACCCTCAAAAGTAAGAAATGATCTAATCCAAAGCTTAAAGAAGTGAAAACATGACTAGTCAAAACATGTTGCATTTAAATGTAGGGAACCAGATACTTTTAGAACTGCAACTAGGCATGGGGGCTGTCAGCAATGTGAGTAGCCATCAGGTTTACACAAAATTCACAAAATGTGTTGGCAGAACAATTTCTTCATAAGGTGCAAAAAGCCACAAAATACTGTATAGAGGAGAAAACCTGAGTGTGATGATATTAAGCCCCTCCCATTGTATTATTTCCAGTGACTTGTCTTGTCGGAACAGAGAAGAAAGCTAAGATGTTTCAATGACATTAGTCAAACTTGTAAGTGAATAGGCTACAGCAACAGAAGATAAAAAATAAGTCTAGCAAATACCTAATAATGTGCTCACTGCGTGTATGTGCATTTAGAGAAGGAGACATTTAAACAGAAGTTAATGTAGATCTCTAATACAGACTGTGAAAGAAGGTTCTCCCTGCTTGCTTGATCTTACCTGCAGAAGACTCCAACTGCTCCCTCCAACGGATAGCACTGCCCCCCGTTGAAGCAGTAGCTGGGGAAGAAGTCGCAGACAGAGCGGCAGGTGGCATTGTGGCGCACGTAGCCCGGCCGACAGGCGGACGCGTTGGTGGCATCCACCACTCCCGGGGCAGCGGGGGGCTCCTCGTCCTCAGCAGGTCCACCCGGCAGCGGGAGGTCAGGGCGGCGGGGGTCGAAGCGCACCGAGGGGGGAGCCGTCGCGAAGCGCAAGATGGTGTCATCCTTCCGGCTGGGGTACAGGGTCACGGTGCTGTCCTCGTAGTTGGGGGTGTACTCATAGCCGTCTGGCAGCTCCCAGGAGTTGGGGTTGCCTCCTTGCAGCTCATGGGCGCCTGTTTCAGGGGAGGACAGGTCCAGCTTCCGACGACGTGAGGCAGGGTCGAAGAAGTCCACGGTGACGGCATCGGGTTGGTAGGGGGGCAGGCTGGGCGTGGGGATGGGTCCCTGGTGGTCCAGGTCGAACACATGGACTTCCTGGTGCCCCTTGGCCCACGGAGGCTCAGTGTGGGGCAGTTGGTCGTTCTCATCCTTGAAATCCAGATGCACATCTGCTGGGCTGTGCAGGGCGGGTAGAGTGGGCAGGTTGGAGCCCATGGCCTCAGACTCCACGTTGAGAAGGTGGTCCTTTTCCGCTGAATCCAGGCTGATCTCGTGACCGTGGCCCCCAGGGGGGACACCCTCTGCCAGCATGCCGCTCCCCAGTTCCTCCCCAGCCCTGGGCTTGCGTTCAGCTCGCAGTGGGGGGGAAACGGGGCTGACCGACCCCGTGACCCCGGCCATCTGCTCGTCCTCCTTGTTGAACGGTGAGGACATGTTCACCTTGTTGTCCGTCTCTGTGCCATTGGCCCCAAAGGAGTTCCCTATAAACAAACACATTCTGGTCAGCGTGAGATCTCATAGCCCATCACTTCACTCAGCAGATAGGAGCCAGAGGCGGATCAGATTCAGATTCACAGACACCATGCCCACCACAACCATTCCATACACTGTGAAAAAAAGCTCCTCCAACGACAAAGTTATAAAAATTGTAAATATTACAACCCCGATTACAATTATATGCATCAGTGTTCGGCTCCCAAATTGTATCTACAGTATCTTGCAAGCCTAAGATTATCATAACAATTTACTAATGCACTTCACAGGCAAGAAACTGGGATTAAGATTAGGATTTAGTGATAAAGGCAGCAGGATTGCAGTCAGAGCCACAGTGATAGAATGGGCAACATTTGATCTTTATTCAGTCAGGTGAGCAGCTGTCCATGTCTCTGCCACTCAGGACCTCTGAATGACAGGCACAAGGATGCATGGACAATGATGATGCCTACTCCCATGAAACTCATAGGGTTGGACATTGCCTGCACCTTCGAAAAACCAAGTTAAAAAGAGATAATGCAGTTCTTTTGGATTACAATGACATAATACAAAGAAAATACTGTATACTGCTATTGTTTATCAAAATCATTTCCATTATATATGAACCAAAATGTATACCGAAATGGTATCACCGATCAACAAAATTGATAAGACACACATTTGAGTTGTGGGAGATATGTTATTTGGAAGATTGACAAAAAACTAAAAACAGAAGATGAAGATAGTGATAACAATGTGATAATGTGCTTTTAAGCTTTTTGCCTACAGTAGATCCGGCCAAGGTTTTCACATATCCGTTTTTAAATGTCATTAATTGTGACTAAGCAATTTTAAGCTTTATTTGGGCCAAATAAAACCAAAGTTCAAAATCTTGGCTTACATTTCATTCTGGGTGAGATGTTGGATGCTGCAATGACTGCAGGCCTGACACTGTTAAACAATGAACAACACATTTGCACCAGTAAACATAAATACTGGATTTGGTTTTCTAACTGCACAATAGCTGACATATCAGCACTAAAACCAAAATGATGGTGGAGCAGATTTAGCAGCAAATACTGCTCAGATTCAAATAGCTAAATTGTCATTCATTCGTAGCATTTTCAGCCTGTTAAGATTCATATTTTGGAGAAATAATCTTATTTCAAGAACTGTATGAGCCACTGCAGACTCATGAGTCTCATGCAGACTGACAACTATCTAAATAACTCATCAGCATACTTGCAACTCAGCAGAGGACTATACAGGGAAGCAGTGGAAACAATATTCATATTCTCGTATACCAAGGTAAAATTTGTCTGTTTTCTGTTCTGCAAACTGGGCAAAGAACAGAGAGGAGTAACAGGGAATAAATGGGATGCCTTTTTTGTTATTTAGGGAAATAAAAGCATATAAAAAATACGCAATTGGCAGTAAAACATGTTTTTTGGAAGGGTCAGTGAAATCTTTTTTAAGATTTTGAGGGACAAGGAACCACAGAGAGTTTTGGTGCAAAAATGGGGTGCTCTTTGAGTATGTGGTAGTTCTGTGGATGCAAAAAGAACCAATGTCACTATCACATGGCCTCAACCCAAATTCTGTTGGACTTGGATTTCCTGCTCAGAAAGATTTTTGCTTTTGGGAAAGCCATAAGTTCCAGGAAAATCAAGTGCATGTAAAATGTTTCTCTACAGCAAGTCACAACAATGCCCAAGAGGGATCTCACATTACTAATGCAACATGAAAAGGGGAGAATCGAGTTTTGCTAAAGGTTTAGATCAATTTGCTGACCTCAGATTGGTTCTTATCAACACAGTCCTCTTAATGTCTTGTTGTGGGTATCCCCCTAATTAAGTAATAGACTTACTGATAATAAAAATTAAAATGGGGTATAATGGTATTTTACATATGAAGAGGATCACATTTCCTTGATTGAAACTGTTAGTCTATGGTGTAAACCTTAGTTCATAGGTACCCACTACATTACCTACTGCCTAATACCCATTCAAATGTCAATTAAACATTTAAATTGAAAATAATGTATTGCCTATTCAATCCACTTTGGTTTCATCACGAATATGGAGACCACAACATTGAATCATCAGAGCAGTTTGAACCATGGATTATGAATTATGATTAATAATGGTACATATTTCGAGATTAGAGATTAGACAATTATATTACAGGGCCATTAAGGACCATTTGCAAACTTTTTCATGCATTTGGTTAAGACTTGGGTCAGGCGTGTATCTGACATGAAAAACTGGCTTTATAATATTGAAAAATGCATCATTGGCCACCAGTCGCAGGGGTCATGCCAGGCCAGTCAAAAAAAAAATAGATCTGGCATTGTGACATTGGCCAAATGGAATACGCACAGTGGGGCCAAATGTCCTGGTTAGATCACTGTTTCCTCTGGCTCTGTCTTGACATGTGGACTCACAGACAGCCAGACACTAGGGAGAAAGCACTGTCCCCTCTTCAGACACCTCATAACATGAGAAGCTCCTGGATAGATGCCCTTACCACATTTACAGCAAACGGTTTATCTGCTGAGGGAAGGAAATCTACTGTATGTGGCACTTGAAGATGAGGCAGGAAGGATAATGTACCGTCAGAAAATGATTTGTTATTGAGTTAATTAGGCAGTGTTACTCATTCAATAATAAATAATAATGGAAGCCCAGGAGAGCAGTAATGCAAGCCATAAATGCAAGTGAACATAGTCAATGGCAGATCATTGTGCTAAAGCCTCTCTGTCTATGGTGCTTTAAAACCCAAAATATTGCAGAACTGACTGCAGAATGCAGAGAGCAGATATGCTAAAATGAGACTGTCTGTCAATTACATCAATCCAGGAAAATAGCTCATCGTCTCTGTGCTCAGGCTAAAAGAATGAGCTGCTGGCATACAGGCAGAAGGATCTGTTAACCCAGGACTTTAAGATAAAGACTGAGAGATTTAATCATAATGTCATCTCATATCCACACACATATCTACACCATAAGCTTCTCCTTACTTGCAATGATACACATCAAACGCAAACATACACATCAATACACACACATACTGATGACTACACAGAGGTTCACATTTAATCTTCATCACATTCATAGCTATTTCATTCCATTGTTTTTTGCATATGGCACGATTTAAATTCATGCCCAGATTTATATGAAGGAGCATATAGACAGTATCCCCTTTTACATTTAGTCTGCTATTCTTCTGCATTGATTTCCACCCACCATCTTCCTTTCCCTGGCACAAATCCTCCCATTTCCCCAATCAACAGGTGGTGGAATGGAGGTGGGAGGAGTTGCCATGGGAACAGGCCAGCTCATACAATGTACTGCGTAGCCGTCAGTGCAGCACTGCTACCAGAGAATCACTCTGCTGCTCACTGTGCTACATCACACTCGGTTGTGCTGTATAGAATAGGCTATGCCGGGCAAATATGGACCAGAACTTAACATAGGCAGGAGGGTCAGAGTGTAACCGATCAGTACGGCAGATGATTTCACTGATTAACACTTCCAATCAGAGCAGAGGGAACTAGTTAGTGAAATAAACTGGTGTAGTTATTGGTTGGAATGAAAACTGAAAGCCTCCATACTCTCAGACCTCCATGGCACATGATTTGGCACCCATGCTATACTATAGGCATTTCACTTTGATTAAATCATGCAAAGAGACAGATCAGCAACATGATAGTCACACGGTTTTGCTGTGGTTGGAAGAACTACATTTACATTGGTAAACCTGTGAACCTGTGAGGGCACGTTGGTCTCTCAGCTGTATGTCAGTGATGACCGTCTGTGGTCCTTTTAATTATGGCTGTTCGCTCACTCCACCACACACATTCCAATTTCATTATACCTCAAACGCTATTCAGCATCTCCATATCAACAAGCATGTTTACTATCAATTCTTATCTAATTAACTGATTAGTCAAATCAGAAATTATTTATGATTTTGTAGATGTGAAACTTGGGTGCCATTTGTCAGGATTACCAGTCACACAAAGAGACAGTATCTTAGATAAAACCAAATGGATTCTGGTGAAGTATATGGCTTACATATATAATGGAAAATATGTATTCCTCAGTCCGAGACCTTTACAGGATTACCATAAGGCTGGAGACTGGGCTTTTACAGGATAAGATGAGCACCTCAGCTAAGATACTTGGTCAAACGCACTTCAGCAGTAAAGGATAATCAGCTAAATTAAGCCAAGGTCTTGCCAAAAACAATGTAGCCCAGCAGTGCAGAATAGTGATGTGAGTGGCTGGCTGCACAGGCATTGGGAAATGTACCTGCTAGTCTATTGAACAGATGGACTACTGCAGAAAACATCATGTTAAAGGGACTGACTAAGTCTGATTGTTGTGCATGCAGAAAAAGGGTTCCCTTGTTCTCAATTGTGTTAGGGAAAAAACATTATTTGAGCATGTGCAAATCCGTGTAAAACACTGACCTGCCATATTACATGTACATTGCTAAAAATAAATCCAGTTGAATGTATAATGGAGGAACAACCTGAGACTCCCAGCCTGGTACCAGCGCAGAGGGCAGCCATAGCCACTACTATGAGAATGGCTTCTGAGCACAGCTCAGCACACAGCTGTTCAATGATGTCTCTGATCCTGGCAGGCATCCCAAGGGTCTATTTGGACAACATGGTACATAGGGCCAGGAGGACCATGATAGCCCACTACAGCAGGTGATTTGAATAAATAATGTCAATAATGTAATAATGAATACAGGGCGGTACACATTCAAATGCCGAGGACAATCTAGCGCTACCCAATCCCTTGTCATTTTCTGGAGCTGGCCTTTTTCCTTGGAATTCCTTGGCAAATGACTAGCACCGGTTCCTCCCACTTGCCACCACTTATGCTCCTTTGAGACAGCGGCTGAGGAAGGACACCCAGTAGATCCACTCAACAGACTGCCACCACTGAGTACTAATGACAATGAAGCAGGAGCTCACACCACACTGGCCTGCTTCAGCCTTGCAGCACCGAAGCTGGTCACCAATGGCACTTGGGTATGGCACTTGGGGTGGACCTGTGAGATATTCACAGTGGAGTGGAGGCTCGGGGACGTCTGCATCTTCAGCATTCACAGCAGCTGAGTAAAAAGGTTTGGTGGGAGGCGTAAGAGCTTCCTTGTCTGTCGGCCTGAGTGGGATGACACATGGTTTTGTACGGCAGACTGATCATAAGGCTCTCACAGCCCTGTGTGCCTTGCAGGGTTCACTACACAAACCATTGAGACTGTTCAGGTGGGTGGACTGCCTGAATGGATACTTGATTTCACACCAGGTTGGGAGGATGTAATGTGGGACCTGCTGTTATGAGCCACTCAGCCTGTGACAATGTGGGGCTGGCTGCAGACATAAATGAGAGCTGGGTGCACATGCTCCAAGTCATGACTGCAGAAGCAGACACTTCGGGTAGCGGCAGAACAGGATAAGCTGCTCTCCAAATGACAGTCCGTCATTAAGGATGGATAGCTGGCAGATGTGAACACCACACCTTCAACCGTTATACAGAGCGCATGAACAGCTGCCATGATGGGAGGATATTTGTATAGCCTAAATCACTTGGATGTTGTGTGTTTCATGTGTCACATAAGGACAACATGGGAGTCATCAAAGTGAACCACAGCAATGCAGAGATACTGTATGGCAGCCAAATGTCAAAGGAGACATCAAACACATGGGCGGCCTGTAGCGTAGTGGTGAAGGTAAATGACTGGGATACCCAAGGTCGGTGGTTCTAATCCCAGTCTAGCCACAATAAGATCCGTACAGCCGTTGGGCCCTTGAGCAAGGCCCTTAACCCTGCATTGCTCCAGGGGAGGATTGTCTCCTGCTTAGTCTAATCAACTGTACGTCGCTCTGGATAAGAGCGTCTGCCAAATGCCAATAATAATGTAACATGGTAAAGGATGGTACTGCAAGCCAATTGTGCTGCCCATCTCTACACTACCATGTGTGGAATGGTGATCTATAACCAGGGAGCATCTACAATTTATCATCTGTGAGGAACTTGAGTCTCCCCAGCTCACACATGCTACCTCCTTGGGTTACATGACCTCCACTCCATGTAGCCTGAAGCCACGACATCAAGCTTGGTGACCACCATAGCCATTGCTCAAGCTTGGTGACCACCATAGCCATTGCTTGCAGCCCCAGTAACTTATTTGGTCATTGGGGTCAACCAAGCATAATTACGACAGACAATGACCATCAATTCACATCAACCGCATTTACCACCTTCCTAGACAACCAATCAATGCGCCACATCAGAACAGCACTGTATCACAAAGAAGGCAATGGCAGAGTGGAGTGACTTAACCGTACCATACTGCAAAAACGGCATACAAGCATATCTGGGAGGGACAACCTAGACCCCTCTTTGACTGCCTCCCATGCCCAGAAGGCATAACAATGGATGAAGGAGATATGATCTGGACAATTGAAATCAGCATTGACAGTTTCTGGATTAAGTATGCCTGCCACTACAACAAACCCCCACCTGTGAGACAGATAAAGACAGAGTCATGATTAAATAGGTGGAAATATGACGGGTTTTTTCAAGAACTTATGTTGCTTGATAAGCAGAAGTATGTGTATTGTGTGTGGGCAAAAAGATAATGTAAGATGTTAACTTGAGTTTAATTACATACATAACAGGCTGGTATGGGTACTGAATTTTAATTCAAACACACAACTCCAGTCACAGCTTCCTGCAGATGAGGGCTAAGTATGAGCACCACCCCAACTCTGAGACACAGAAATGACATCATCGTGCACCACACCCAAGAGACATATCAGCAAGTGACTTTAGGGTATATAAATCAGAATATTGTCATCCCAAAGAACATGCAAATAATCACAAATAAATTTTTTTTGTTAAATTACCACCAATGGGCTTCAACCATGAATTCAAAAGCCTATCTCAGCTTCTTAACCATTGACTTTTTTTTTGGTTTGTTTTTTGCAAGAATGCAGAATTAGGCTCGGTCATAATTTTGAGTGGAATGTCACTAGCATGAAAAACGAATCTATAGCCTAATGTATATATGCTATAGTCTTCGTGATGCAGTCATGCTCGTGTATGTGCGCGCCCATGAATGTTGGGCTCGCGCTTTCTTTCCTTCTCTCATACACGCCCAGCCACCCTGTTGCTGGGCGGCGATGTGCAGAAATGGAGCTTCGAGCCGGTTGGATCACAGCGCACCAACCCGCACAGGCGAGGCTTCAACCTAGTGGGCAATTCGACAGGAATCTTAAGGGCTTCAACGAGCAGCTGTTCATTGTAGAGCTGTCAACGTGTCATATTGTCAAGCCTTGGTTTTGTTGGTGTGTATATATGCCCAAGACTAGGATGCACTGTCGGAATGTTAGGACCCGCAGCTATGGTGATGTAGTAATGTCTGCCCATAACGACGTGACCCTAGCTGCATCCATCCGTCAGCCATAGACTAAATGTCAAATAATAAGACTAGCTAATCTGTAACCGGTCTGCCAGGACAGAGAGCAAAAAAAGAGGCGTAACCAATGCAACGACATCTAATGGCTTTGACAGCGAATGATTTATTTCCACATAATTTGAACGGATAAACCAAAACACCTGGTGTTGCCTGAAAATATCTTATGGTAACGTTGATATGTGTATAATTCATTGCAGAACATTTGCGGCTGGAAGGAAAAGCATCCGTTTAGCCACGTGCAAAATGGTTTTCAAAAAAAGGAAACACAATTTTGCGGTTCTAACACCCCAATGAAAAGCCTCGTTCAATTCGCGTGTGAAAGCTTCTGTATGAGAATGTCAGTGTAGACAGGAGCATGAATAATTCAACACAGTACCGCTGCCCTAATCCCGCTTTTGTGTCGCCCCATCATTGCTATAGAGACCGCAGCTGCTCCAGGGGAGAGCAATCACTGCATCAGCTCGCCACCTCTTTCTCTTTCACCTCTTAGACCGTTACCTATCGGTAAATGTTGTTGGCTAAGCACTTGTCTATAGGCAGCTGGATTTTACGCAACTTTGCCAACCTGTGGTTATAGGCTAATTAACGGGTTTATCTGACTGTCATCGAACATACATTTTAAATTACATCATTGTCGTTCTTTAACTTGACACTCATAGTAAACATGGCATGTCAGATTCGCTGTGACGCTTGATTTTCCAGCGTTAAAATAGGAAATTAAAACAAAGAAAAACATCACAGCCAAGATAATCTTAAAATCCTTACACGGCGTTTAACCTACATTTGACGTCGTGTGTCCAGGGCAGCGCTCTATCAATAGTAGGCTACGGAGCTCAGTGACACGGGACCGAAAAAGTCGGATTTGATTGCAGGCTACAAAGTAAACTGTCAATAAATAACCCCTTATGTTTAGTTCATATGAGCCTGCATGTGTGTGTGCAGCCCCCATGGGCATTTGTAGTTTGGAATTAAACCACGTTTTCTTACCATGTGCATACAAAGGAATCAAGTGCAGAACGAGAAAACTGGACAGCATCATCCATCTCCAGCATCCCCAACAAAATTGTGTCTCCCTGTCCATACTTGCGGCTACTGTTGTTCCAAAATACAAAAAAGAAACAAATTATCTTGAAAGAAAAACTATATTGTGAATAAATGCGACCGGGCTACAAATATTCCAAGAGGTAAATCCTTTTTTGTGGTTTCCACCACGTTACAAATTTTGTTCTTGGCGTTTCTCCATAGTTACTCCGTATTGAGAGGTTTGTTCTTGTCCTGTTTATGGGCTTAGTTACTCCTATATTCGCAAGATCTCGATTTGCTATGGTCCCATTGCCGCCAAATAACAGTCAAACATGCGCACACGCCGGCGGACAGCTCCACAGCTGACTGAGCGCGAGGAGAGCTTTCAGCGATTGGGCTTCACCAAGGAATATGAAATTTCCTCCTCGCCTGTGATGTGATCTATTCTGTTCTCAGAGTCTGTGAGGGGAAAATATAATTGTGCTCCCACAGTCTCTCTCGCTCCCCCCAACCTCAGTATCCCCTCCCAGGGTTTTTTTTTCTTTCTTTCAATAAATTGCTATTCAACTGAGTCTATTGGAGCTCTCGTGTGCGCACGCTCGGTCCACCACGCTCGCTTTTTGATGCTGATTTAAGCGGAGTATGTATTCCAAAAACCGGTTTTGGTTTATAATGTGTGTGCGTATGCGCGCGGCCGTGTGTGTGCAATGCAAAAATCTGAATACACGTTTTCAAAATACGTTACTCAGATGAATTTTGGAACAAGCTATTTCCAAGTAAGGACTGCTTAACTGCTATAATTAATGTATAGGAAAACAAAGTAGGTCATGATTTGGATCGGATTGCATGAATGTGGTGCATTTTCAGCCAGTTTGAAAAATAGCTTTGTCATAATTCTGTTGTGGTTTGTAATTTTGTTTATGTTAAATATTGTTCAGAATGTTTTCCACTTATTGGAAAGCCATTTAGACTCCAAAGATACATTCGCAGACACTTAAGTGACTATTCTGTGAGTCCACTTTTTTCAGAAGACATGCCAGGCCAGAACAGCCTATCCAGCAGTGCCACACAATTGCCTGGGAGGGTGAAGTCTGTTGACAGGATATTCCACATCTTAGTTGCCACAAGAGACTCCTTTGGTTGTCCAGACACTTATATGATGGCAGAGTTGTCCAACACAATGCCTGTGGACAATATGTCAGCTCTGGCATCTAAAGAAGACGTAGCAGGCTGTATGAATTTGTGTTAGTGTTCAGCAATTCAGCAATTCAGCAACTGCATTGCTTATTTCTCGCCTCAAATGTTTTTTGGCGGACCTTTTAGGTGGTATAGTAGAAAGTGTATTAATGGCTTGCTATATTGTACTGTTTTACAGAAAACCAACAAATGCTACCCAGTCAGGTGCCAAGACTGTCTGTGGTAGACAGTCCCTGTATATATTGATCCCATCAAACCATTTTCTGTATATTATGGAACCCACTTTATGCCCATAAAATGGACAGCTTGGGGGTCTGATGCATCGCCATGCATGGTCAAAGGATTTGGTTTGTGAGCATCTTAAGAGCCTTCATAGGGGTCAGGATAACAACTATTGTCTTTGCATGAATCATGAGATCAAGTATCCACATTTATGGCTGAATTATGTGTCTTGTCTATTTGATGAAACATTTTTCCTAATCTTATGCATCTGGGGCAAGTTAGATTCTTATATGGTGTTTCAAAATACATAATTTATGTGTTAGAAAAACTAGACAGTTAGAAATATGAAATAAGTATACAGATTTTAATTTGCACTGACTTATTCCGTGTCTTCCCAAGACACCCTTGCCATCTGGCACAAGAAATTGAGCCTTGATGCCTTACTGTGACTGGGATGGAGCCAGCGCCCTGTATTGAGGTGAGGGGGCTATAATCCTCTTTGTGGGGAACAGATTGGGCCACAGGACCTAGTCAAAGGGCAGGTGGCCACGTTATCCCCATCTCCCATGACTATGGGATCTAATGCCCTAGACTGAGGGTACAGAAAAACACATCCTTCCTGTGGATACTCTTGTCCTGAGCTGGACTGCAGGGCACCACTGCAGAGCACAAAGCATGTCAGGTGTCGTCAAATTATCAGTACCAGCCATATTAAACAGCATTTCCATTGTTTTGCCTGTACCTGGACCTGAAAGTCGCTTCCTCGTGGGTGAGCCTCACCTTTGGGCTGGCTGGGGGAGTGGCCAGCAGTCAGAAAAGCTTTATTAAATGACCTCTTCAGTTACCAAAAGGAGGCATCTCAATGCTAACAGACACCAATGTTTGTTGTCACATTACTGTCCTCCATTATTTCCCTGCAGCTTTATTCTTCCCGATATTTAAATGATGGAACTTAGGAGAAAGTAAAAAAATCTTCATCACAGAAGGAGGCAGATGCACATATGCACACATGTCCTTGGTGTACAGTCAGAGAATCTGAACATTGAACACTGAGTGCTAATGTATAGGGATTTGATTAACCTTGGTCCTTCCCTATCCCTACATATGCATTTCCAGCTAGCCTCATTTGCATCACGCCCCTCCCCTCCGAGCTCCGTACACCGAACCCGAGCGAAGCGCTGTTCCCACACGGCTCTGAGAGAGCCTGAGAGGAGTGCCAACATTCTCAGCATCAATAGAACCTACAAGGACAAGGAAAGGGGGCTCATTGTCCACCCCCAAACTCCCCCTCCCATCACCCACACCACCAAGAAAGGAGCCCAGCCAAAATGCAGGGGAACCAGGGGCTGGGAGAGGCAAGAGTTGACACCTCCAGTGCCGTGAATAGGACGCCCTCATCGCTATTCAGAACACAGGACAGAGGGGGGTGGTAGAGAGAAAAGAGCTGGCTGAATCTCGACCACAAGTGTGCATGCACGGTCACACACTCACACACACACACACACACACACACACACACACATACACAAAGGATGAAAGAATGCAAACTTAAATCGCAGGAGACAGAAAAGTCTTTAAATGAGCAGTCATCAAATCTGACGAGTGGAATTTAATAACAACCTTTAACCAACTTCTCACAGACACACTGTTAATAGTATTTTTTCACCCTGTCAGATGAATTACAATGTCTGTGGTTTTGGAAGGGACAGATTACAACAGCTTTCACCGTGTCTGAAATAGTTGCAGTTTTGACACAATATTTCATTAATTGTTACATTTTATATGTTATAAACTAGAGGTGCTAGTTCAATTTCAGAGAGTTTTCCTGAAATCCACATGCGACATGCCAGTGAATAAAAAATGTTAGCTTAAACATCAAATTGTTGCAATAATATTATATTTTGGAAAGTTATTTCAATATTATGAAATACATGCACCAGGCTTAATTTGGCATTGTATTTCTGCAGATTCCATCAAGTACATAGATAAGAACGGCCAACTGCAAAAAAACCCTGAGCTCTGCCCCACCCATTTACCAACTGCATCCATGAGCTGTCATTACCAGTGCTGTGTACACATTTAATTTTTGTTATGACATGGTTAAAATGATAGTATCCCTTATAGTTCAATTTCTCTAGCCACACCCAGGCCTGATTACTGCCACACCTGTTCTCAATCAAGAAATCACTTAAATAGGACCTGCCTGACAAAGTGAAGTAGACCAAATGATCCTCAAAAGCTAGACATCATGCCGAGATCTAAAGAAATTCAGGAACAAATGAGAAAGAAAGTAATTGAGATCTATCAGTCTGGAAAAGGTTATAACGCCATTTCTAAAGCTTTGGGACTCCAGCGAACCACAGTGAGAGCCATTATCCACAAATGGCGAAGAGGTCACAAAAGACCCCACAACAACATCCAAAGAACTGCAGGCCTCACTTGCCTCAGTTAAGGTCAGTGTTCATGACTCCACCATAAGAAAGAGACTGGGCAAAAATGGCCTGCATGGCAGAGTTCCAAGACAAAAACCACTGCTGAGCAAAAAGAACATTAAGGCTCATCTCAATTTTGCCAGAAAACATCTTGATGTTCCCCAAGACTTTTGGGAAAATACTCTGTGGTCTGACGAGACAAAAGTTGATCTTTTTGGAAGGTGTGTGTCACATTACATCTGGCGTAAAAGTAACACCGCATTTCAGAAAAAGAACATCATACCAACAGTAAAATATGGTGGTGGTAGTGTGATGGTCTGGGGCTGTTTTGCTGCTTGAGGACCTGGAAGACTTGCTGTGATAAATGGAACCATGAATTGTGCTGTCTACCAAAAAATCCTGAAGGAGAATGTCCGGCCATCTGTTCGTGACCTCAAGCTGAAACGAACTTGGGTTCTGCAGCAGGACAATGATCCAAAACACACCAGCAAGTCCACCTCTGAATGGCTGAAGAAAAACAAAATGAAGACTTTGGAGTGGCCTAGTCAAAGTCCTGACCTGAATCCTATTGAGATGCTGTGGCATGACCTTAAAAATGCGGTTCATGCTCGAAAACCCTCCAATGTGGCTGAATGTGAACAATTCTGCAAAGATGAGTGGGCCAAAATTCCTCCAGAGCGCTGTAAGAGACTCATTGCAAGTTATCGCAGACACTTCATTGCAGTTGTTGCTGCTAAGGGTGGCCCAAACAGTTATTAGGTTTAGGGGGCAATCACTTTTTCACACAGGGCCATGTAGGTTTGGATTTTTTTTGCTCCCTTAATAATAAAAACCTTCATTTAAAAACTGCATTTTGTGTTTACTTGTGTTGTCTTTGACTAATATTTAAATTTGTTTGATGATCTGAAACATTTAAGTGTGACAAACATGCAAAAAAAAAGAAATCAGGAAGGGGGTAAACACTTTTTCACACCACTGTGTGTGTGTATGTATATATATATATACGTATATATGGCTCCATGTAACCCCCATCTGTCACCACCTTCACCTTCACCACCTTCACCTCTTTACTTTACTTCATCCACAAGATTATACTTGATATTCAAAATCTGAGTACGAGATTTCAAAGAGCGGCAACACAAAAGTAGGCTTGTCTGCTATAAATACAGGACTTGCAAAATAGAATAATTAAATTAAACATTAAGGCATCACTACAGGCACCCATTGCAGCTCTTTTCTGATATGAGCCTTAGCTACTTTTCAGACCACAGGAGGAGGAGGAGTTTCTGACAGTTTTAAATTGTGAACAGGAAAAAACCATGTTGTACTGCTTTCGTACATGGCTGATAAGCCTTTAAATTGGTGTATAGACGTAAAATGAGAATGTGCTTAATATTTAATTTAATATTTCAGGAAGAGTGCAGTTTATTCACAAGCATATCGTATTAAGTAGCTCTGTGTGCCTGTGCCGTTCACCCACTAGACAGGCTACCAATCTATCACAGGCTTCTCACACACCATTCATCAAACGTGATGTCAAACGTGAAGAGCAGTAGGTACGCTTTCTTATCTTTAACATGATTTAGTAGGGGAATTAACTTACAGGCATTCCCTTTTGCCAGGCTTTTACTCAGAAGAGTGATTGTGAATGGATTTTTGAAGTATGGTTCTGCTCCATTCAGTGATATCCACACTGCCCTTTACAGGCAAATTCTGGTTTGTGCGACTTATGTTAGAATGCAATGACTATGCACATGCATATCCCAATAAAATAAAAATTACAGTCTACTCAGCAAATTAATAAATCATTTCAAGACGTAGAGATCTTGCAATTGTATAGCATTATGAAATGTGGAGCAACCCTCTCAGAGAAAAGCTATGGCTCTCCTGGGCAATTTGAAAGAAGTTCTTGCCAATATTAATTTTAAGCTTCAGAAAAATTGTGCTTAGATGTTCTGTTCACTCTGTTTTTAATTGCATTCTGGAAGTGATGTCAGAGTATTGTATTAGAAAGAAATAAAAACGATGTTACATTCCACATTCTTCTTCCAAACCACATTCCATGTTCAGTACAGCTGTCCACATTCAGAGTGAACATCTGGAAGTGGGCTGTACTGATAATAAAGCAGTCAAACCTAATTAACATGGAGTATCATCTCTTCCATACATCCTTCACTGGACTGCATTTGTCAGTGTGGAAAAGTGATGCAGGGGGTACATGGGGTTTCCAAGGCCTGAATAATTCAGTCCACCCTGGGTGCAGTGTTGAAAACAGATGAGCCCAGCAGTGGATCCCTGCAATATGCAAGTCACATAATTTGCATTACACATATGAAAAATGTATATAATTATCCGCCCATGCATATGAAGCCGAGCCTGAAGCTGAGAGGGGGAGGGAGAAAGAGGAGCTGGCTGGAGAACAGAGCCCCCTGGTGGTGGCTGCTGGCACTCTGCCCTGCTACCCCAGGGCACAGGCTGACTCAGGACACTAACTCCCATCCCAGGGCAGTCTCCAAACAGCCATGCTGGGCCCCCAGCCATTCTGCACAGAATCTAAAAATCCTCCCTGACCAATTCTCAAATTCCCTTCAGGTCAAGTTCCCTTAATAATTCATCCTTCATTCATAGAACTGTAGACATATAATAAATGCTCTCTCTTATGTTCAACTGAAATATTTGTTGTTCTGAAACCAGATGCGTTGTGTGTGCTTTCCTGCGCTTTACTGTACCTGGGCTACATGAGACAGTTTGATGGACAATGGCTGAAACACACAACTTCATATTTATGTGTAGATTCCATATAAATCATAAAACTTACATACCCAACTCATTTGGTTCATACCCACTGTATAAAGAATTTCTGATACACTGCTTCCCCCTGTTACCAAAGCAGATTCAGAAGCACTCCAGAAACACCCATTCAATTCTATTGTTCCTGGGGGTATTATCTTCATAAAGCATCCAATCAGTTTCAATTGGTGCAAGAGAGATGCAGCAACAACATAAGGATTAGTTATTAATCTCACTATAAAGCAGCCCTCACATAACAGAGATCCTATGGGAAAAGTACGGTTATATGTGCAAAGATGCTGGTTTGACATCGCTGTACAAAAAGAGGATGGAGATAATCACTGTTTGACCCCTGCCCCTCATCAGACTAAACACAGCACAAAAAATAACCCAGTTACCAACAACAAAAACAAAGTAATAATAACTAAATATTGTGTAGAGGTCACTGAAAGGAACAATAAAATAATGGACAGAATTATCTAAATAGTGAACAGTAGTGGGAAAATTGACCAGCGGTTTTCCCAAAATATTGCTTCTCCCAGGTACCATATGTTGGACTTGACAGTTTACTTCAGGCACAGTGCTGTAAAAGTTACACAATCTGCATAGAATTACCTGGTAGGGCTGCTCACTGGAAAATAATTAGACGTGAAAAACATACCAGGAACATATGTTGAAAAGATTGAGATGTGGAAAATAAAATTGGAAGGGGGTCTGAGCAGTGGATTAGATTAAATGGTTCAAAGATTGTTTACAAGATCATTCACCGTCACACATTTCTGGTTGTCAATTTACACCTGCACAAATGGCCAAAATAAAGAGTTCACAACATGGCATCTGCCCCAGATATCTTCAAATATCAAAAAAGTAATCAAATGTACTCATGGAAAAGTGTACTGATTATAGTGAACAAGCTATTTTATTTAATGTCGGATAATTTCTTGAGCCGAATATTGTACTTTACCTTGGCAGAACATTTTCTGGTCATCAGCTCACTTAAGTGGTTATTGCCTTAAGGAAATGCTGTGATCTAACGAGTTTCCTCGACAGCTGGAACACTGCCAATTTCCATGTGTGAAGGTAACAAACATAGAGATGCAGTGATTATTTATTTAAGTATGATGTTGCTTCAGTGTACTCTACCTCTTGTTTTCAAGTGTAACCTTTGGAATCTGTTAAGTGTAATGACAAGCATACTATGTGAGCCTATATTATTGGTAATTTTGGTCAATCATATTGACCCTTTTCATTGCTAACCCCCCACCTCCTAGTCCTATTATTAATGTTTCAATGGAACCAACCAATACACATTAATAAAAAATACATTTAACCAAAATCAAGGTTTCATCATTATTGGCACCCCTAATTTAGTACGTGTTGCATCCACCTTTGGCAAGGATAACGGACTTCCGGTCATACTTGACAAAGTTAATTAACAGATTTGGAGGGATTTTTACCACTCCTCTACGCAGAACCTTGGAAGAACCTTCACATTCTTTGGTTCGTGCTCATCAACTGCTGTTCTGTTCAGCCCACAGCTTTTCCATTGGACTGAGGACCGGCACCGGAGATGGCCATTGCAGAACATGAATTTATCACAGAACATTCCCGCGTGGCTCACTGTCGTGTTGGAAAGTTTGTTCCCCGATAGATATTCCCTGCTCCAACAGCCCTCTTACTTCTCTGTTCCATTGTTTTTACTTCCGTTATTTAAGTGCCATTAGTGCATGGTACTATTCCCGGCTGTGGCCATAGCTTCGAGAACACAGGATGGTGTGCTGTTAACCAGAGCAGAAGTAAGCTGTTTGTGCAGTACCCACATCACCCCACCCCCATCTCTCACTCTTTCTTTCACCACATCAGTAGGAAGCCCCTCAGGAAACCTGGTAAGTACACAACAATATGTATACAAGACTATATCAGCTGTATGGCAGTTTCAAGCAAACTGAATGTATTAATGAATTTGAACAGAAGCTGACCAAAATTCCATGTCCAGCTCCAAACTCTAGTGTGCATAGACAAATAGCCCAATGGTTTGTTTATTTGGCCAGTCACATCAATGATGCTTTCAGCTTCAGAAAAAGTGTACTCACATTGAAAAGGATGTCATACCAACTAAGAAATGTGGCAGTGAATCTTTGATGCTGATCCATACACGTTTGTCTCTTTTTAAAAAAGTATTTTCGGATACCATGTGAGCCTACAGGATTGGTTATTTTGGCAGGAATCATACTTACCCTTTTCATTACTAAAAAACCCTAGGTCCGATTGACATCCTACGCCTAGATTTTTTTGGAGAAATGTATTGTTGGATATTTTAAAGACATAACAAATGCAATTTTAAGCATCAGCAAAAGAAATGTGCTTTTCGGTCCTGTCCTCAGTTTGGAATCTCCAGAAATTGCCACCAAAACCTACATGACCAACAGTACAGCTGATTCCATTCAGGTTTTTCCTTTAATTGGTGACCCATCTGCATCTCCAGATGGTGGTTACTCGTAGCCTGTGGGGGGTCTGGTGCAATATTGGGCAGAGCCTCTGTAGTGGTCAAACCTTGGTTGACCAGATCTCATCGTACTTGAGGAGGGACATTCACAGTGGCATCCTGTTGAGGCAGGCATCATGGGTAATACATCAACACAGCGCAGGCAGGAACCACGGCATATTCATATGCGCTTAGTCTGCAGATATACTGATAACGTTACTGAATGATCATCTTTAATTTTTATATTTCATCCTTTGTGTTCATACAATACAAATGTATGTAAAGTATGAATTTTATTGAATTCATTAGACTAAATTAGACATTAGACTAATTTAAACTGGTTCTTACCCCCCACATGTGCACACACAAAAATAAAGGTCTAAACTTCCACAGGCAAACACACGCATAATTCCCAAAATGAACAATGAACAACCAAAACACTCCCTGGTCCTAGTGAAACAGATGGACAGTCAAGGGTCTGCCAGACCTGATGTAAAGAGTGCGCCTAATTTTCACCATTTGCTCACGCTTTCAATCAAGGGATAATTACAAATCAATTCAAAGAACAAAGAGTCCTGTTCTCTCCTATTTTTAAGCCACCATGCTTGGATAACAGCCCATCTGAAATGGTGACAAACAAGGGGGACAGGTAATGGGGTTGATGAGGCAAAATGGAATGTTAGATTGTGGAGCGGATTTTTGGGGAGCACCGAGGCATATGAAATGCAGGTATAAATGAAATGCAATGGAGGGAGTCTGAGTGAGCGATGCTAAATAGTGTCCCCATTGTCCAAGCCTCCTCATGTGTCACAGCTAATGCATTCTCACAAAATAACAACCAACAGACAAAGAGAAAATCCTTGCCACTGTAGAAGGGGCTGAATTATATCAGTCATTAGCTGCTTTTAACACAAGAAAATTATTTTCTAAATCCCTCTATTTCACAATAATTGGTTGTGATCATTAGCTAAGGCTCCTCTATTAATTTAAGGTTCTGTTCCACTGAAAAAATAACATTCTCAAATTGATCCGTTTACTGCTGCAAATCATCCCTCAACTATCCAACTTTCAGGATAATTCCACCTTTTGAATGATTATGTCGTGTTCAGTGAAATTACTCATTATTTACCATTTCTATCGTTTGAGTCGATTTTCTCAAAATCAGATTTTGGACGATATTACAGGACTCAAGCAAACCATTACTGCAGATATAGGAGAGTGTTTTGAGCCAATTATTTTTCTCGTTATAAGCTTTAGGACCGGGTACAGCATCACAAAACTCATTGTTAGATAGAACTGAAATTTATTTTATTTTTTGGTGAAAAATCTAAACTTTCTAGAAAAATTACTATTGGGTACTGGTGATGAGAAAATGTCTCAAAACAACTGTCAAACATGTCTTATTTACAATCTGACTTTACATTAGCACATGATGTACCTGATCTGGAAGACCAGATGCATTTTTGGTGGAACAACCTTAACTTCTCCAGAACCTGAGAAGAAAACCAGGGATGAAAACACCCAACAATAGCTTTTTCACAACTTTGAGCTCTTTAGGCTATTTGATTTAATAGGGTCACCATTTCCTTTGTGGTACTGCATGGTTGCATGGCAACAGGCCAGCATTATGAGATGCAGTATGAGGAAAGGGTGAATGAGGTGATATTCAGCAGTGCGGATACCATGATGCAGGTTGAAATATTGGCATCCTAAAAAACTGCTGATACTGTCACTGTCCAGAATCGCCTGGAAATGTTCCAAACCTAATGGACCTCTAATTCTGGCCCACCGATTCTAAGATTATTCCAGCCAGTCAATAAAGTCACATTGTCCTAGATCATACTATAGAGGTTTTGCCTCTAATCTGTAACTTGGAGGACATCCTTAGAGAATGCAGGGATGGAAAGTTGAAAGGCACACACTTGCTCTCTGCAGAATTTGTGGAGGGCTGAGGAATGAGGATTATAGCAGACTGGAGGAAATTGGCTAGAGGCACACTGCACAGTCTGTCAGAGGGTTGAGTGGGAGATGGAGGGAGAACGAAAAAGTCAGACAGAGGGATGGGAGGGTTCTAGTTTGAGTCTGCTGAGCCATCCCTAGCAGCCCTACAGGCAGGCTGGACCATTGGCCTACTTTCTTTGCCCTACTCATACGCTTTGTGCAGTTGTAATTGGTCACTCCTCACTACGGCTCCCCTAAACATTTTGTAGCCTCAAGAGAGAAGGAAGGTGGAGAGTACACACAAACAAAAATCTTTATGACGATCACTCCGGTGCCATCAATTAGTCTGTGAGGGTTCAGTGTTTAAGACAGAGAGATTCCACCTGGAAAGAGAACGAGAGCATTTTCTGTGTTTGTTGTCTTTAGCAGGAAAGGGCAGCAGCAGACCGCTTGTTCTGTCCTCTCCCCATCCTGCCAGGGCCTTCCACAGCCCCCGTTTCCATTTGTGTTTCAATCTCTCAACTACACTTCCCACATCCCATAGTGAAAGGGACCCTATGTAAACATTATTCTCAGTCAATAATGTACCAGGTTTTTATGGTTTCATCCCCTACTGATTGTGAGTTAAATTAAATATAGCAGTTAGCATACCATCTTTTTGGCAAGTTTCTGACCTGGTTCTCACAAGGTGGTAAATGACTGATAGCTGATGGCTGATGGCTGGATAAGACCTACAGTACAGCAGAGGTCTGCAGTCCTGGTCCTGGAGAGCCATTGGTGATTTTCGTCTTCATCTTACAACCAGCAAGCAATTTAGACTAAAGAAATTCAAGAGTTGATTGGGTAATTGACTGCTTGGTTTTTGTAATTTTAACAACAAACACAGACAGCAAAAGCCTCCAAGCTTTGAGTTTGGCTCTCCTGGCATCGAGCACACTGAAACACCATAAAAACGAATTTAGCTCAGCGAAGGTCTCCAAGAGGAACAGCTGATGTTCCCGCTCAAGTCAGCGGGTACAGTGGAGCGTGGCACCGCTCACCGTATGTCACTGCTCTCTCCACTGAACAAAAACAACTTGCCTTCCAGCCAATTTCAGCATGCTAGAGCCCAATGTCACATGGTTAACTGTGGGCTATGAGATCACCACTGAGCTGCTACGGACAGTGTCGCATTGCTAGAGTGAACACTGCAACCAGGAACCAGTCAGCAATATCAACATTTACAAAATAGAACTCCGTCCAGTTTGGTCTAAGGCAATTACCTCAAGCATCCACATCAGTATTAAGGCTTGTATACTCTTCCAGAACCATTCATTTTCTTCTGCCCAAATTTTGGCAAACAATTAGACTTCCTCCACTTTCATCAGGAACAATGTAAAAAGTCACTCAAGTAAACAGCTGAAGCCACATCATAAACAAAGAGCAATAAGCTAAAGCAGTCGCACGTGGAGAGCATACTCTCAGACCTGCCCGACGTGGAGGTTGATTTACGCGGCCATTCGGATCTTCAGGACAGGCACAACTACATTGACCGAAAAGGGGATTGGGAGCATTCAGCCCAGTTCAGGGCCCATTCCGTACGAATGAGAAGGGCTCGATTGAGCCGACAGCAGGATTAAGTACACGCGCGGCCCCAGGGCATCGTTATGAGGCTGACCCCCATCTATCCCTCCTGCCTCTGGGAGAAATGGGAAACGGGAGCCTGACCGTCTGGGATGAGGCCAGAGCTTAATTGCAGACTGGCAGCCAGAATGACAGTGCTGGCCCACAGTCAGACTGGGACGGGGACACCGATGAGGGGAGAATGACAATACTGGCACTGAGGATATAGGCACCAGCACTGAGACCAGAACAATGCCGTACTGACAGGGCCGGTCCCAGGCCACCCTGCCTGGCTGGCCGACCCCTGCCCACCCCTACCCCCCCCAGCACACAGACCCGGCTCTGCAGTCTTCATAACGGGACAGTTACGCCATGACCTCAGATGACACCAAAAACCTGTTTTCCCCAGTGCTTCAGTGATGGGAAAGACTTGCATAATAAAGTCAGGATTTTCTGGAAGAACAATAAAACGTCAGAAAACGTCTAACGACATTGCACAGGGGCGCATAATATCGTTAAGGCATTCGTCTTCTCAACCGGGTGAGCAAAATGTTGGAGCACACGGACAAACGTGTAAATGCTAGCAACCCTCATCCGTTTGTCTCTAAGCAAGCTGCAGCCATCTGCAGTCTGCACACATCGTCCTTCCCTTCTCCAATGTATTTTTATCTGTTGCCATGGGAACACACACCTGGGTTCTCTTCAGTGAGAAACAACCCGCGTTTGCGCACTCGCAGTTAGCAAGATTCATTCTGCAACAAGAAACGGTCCTTTAGAGTTATCCGTCTGAAGGCTATACACAACAGATATGAATTTGGCATTACTAGCATTACAATCATTTTTGATTCTTCTCGTTACATAACCCTGAAAGAAATGCAATGTGGCATTTTGGACCTGTGTGATTGTTGATTGAAACAGCGAAAAGGGGCCCAGCGTCACAAAGCAACACCACTGTGAACAGGCTTCGGTTATGTGACATACCGCCATGCCTTCCATAAGTATGGCTGATAATGTACCGCCTCAGAATTCAGAAAACAACCATGAGACACCACCCGTTCTAACTCATCTCTTCGTGTGAAAGGGTCAGGAGTGGTTATACCGGGAGAAATGTGAAGACAAGATGCTAGGTCATCGATGACAACATAACCATATAGAGCCTACCTCTAATCCAGTTAATATACACAATACCACTGTGGGGACACGAGGAGAGCTTTGTGCCTTTACCACGAATGACTCTCGCCATACTACATGCCAGCGACTGCATTAGATCAGACACCCTGGGAACAGACAGGAAAAAGGCACAAGGGGCGGCAGAGGAAAATAAGTCGGACCGCACCGCTCACAGATGGTGGGAAGACTGGGAGAAGAGGTAACGGAACTGAAGGGGGTAGGTACGCTCGAGTTGCAGGGGCATGAGTTCATTCATCGTGGCAGAATCAGCGCAACCCAGGGAGGCAGGAGGGCAAGGGGAGGAGCAGGGTGTTAATTATGAAAGACCTGAACCTATTCCAGAAGCTTCTCAGCTCCCACTAGAACGTACAGCACGTCTGTCTCAACGACGTGCTGAGCCACAAGGCCGACGCCCGGGACAATGGAGAGGACGGGAAATGGATCTCAGGGGACGACATCAGGGGTATTCGGTAGCACAGGGTGGCTCTTCACTCAGCCAAAAAGCCCGCATTTGTCACACAGAACACACGCAGGGAGGAGGCATGAGTGCCCAGCTATACCTTCAAGTATCGGTGCTATAGTTTCATCACAGCAATCTCCCACCAATGCAAAGTGAGCTTACATATACACAGTTCAGTCAGCAGTCCACTTCACACAAGGCTTACAGGACGAGCTATACACAGACAGACATACAACGAGGCCATATACAACTCCCGTCAGTGTCGTAATGAGAAAAAAAGACTAAATGCTACCATGGTCCGAGCCCCAAAAGACCGCAGAATGAGTCTCACACCAATATCAGTTCATACAAAACCACTTTTATTCGACAGTGTTTAGGTCTCAGTACCAATTTAACAATAAAAAAAGCTACAAACTTCAAGAACAGAGAAAAAAAAAAAAAAAAAAGTGAACTACGCAAAGTTTAATTTTTATTTTTTAAAAAATACATTACCATAAAATAAAAAGCAATAAAAGATATATAGGGTAACGCAGTTTTGGTTCCCGTCACCTGTGACAATGTCGTGGGAAGGGTCGAGTGCAGTGGGCTGCACACGGTGTTGAAGAGGAGGGGTGAGGGTTATGGAAATTCACCTGAGGGAGGACAGACAGCCTCTACACAGCAGTCACAGACAGTAGAGAGGAGAGAGAGAGTTAGAGGAAGAGCGAGAGGCACTGCAAGCCAGAGAGAGCTGCAGAAGGAAGGAGTGGCATTGCCAGCTACAGTATCAACACCAAAAGGGTGTTCTTAACAGACGGTAAAGAGTAAGACACCTAAGGGCACCAGTGGAGCGGAGCCAAAACTCTCCATCACTACAGGCTGAGGGTATGGGGGGGGGAGAAGGACAGCATGTGACCTGCCTGCTGCGTGCACACCTTCACGTCGTGTGGGCGTGCTCCTGTGCATGAGTGACGAACCCCAGCACTGCCCATCTCCCCCTTACAAACTACAGCAGAGGCAAGCTAAAAACTCACAGTCCTTTGGAAGAGGTATATGTGGACAGCCGTGGCACGCGCTGAGAGCAGGAAGTGGGCTACAGGGAAGATGTGGAAGATACAAAAAATCGCTACGCTACCACTGTCCTCTGTGCTTTGGCAGAGGAGAAACGCGCACGTACACGCAAGCGCACGCACACACACACACACACACACATTATCCAGGAAAAGGCATGCAACTCTCTTCAGCGGTCCCATTAACAGCAGGCTGCACTGGACGATGGACTCCAACCCAACGGTGTCTGCCGCTCCAGTGTAGACAGCGGGACGCAGCTTCAAGGAGGGTGAGAGGCCGACTGGGCGACGTAGGGCAGCAGTGGAGAGACCACCTCTAACCTGCAAGCTCTGACCCCCACCCAGCCTGACCCAGTGTGAGTACGAGGCCACACACAGAGTGCGATGGGGCAGAAAGGTGTGGGCAAGAGGTAGATTTCCAGTGAGAAGATAAGAACGGGGGGGGGGTATCGAGCTGTCGAAGCAGACGGGCGCCTACCGACGCTGTGAAGACAGAGAGGGGGCAAGCTGCAGTGCGCAACAGTCAGGCTATAGTGGCGAAGGAGTCGGTGAAATGTCCAGACGCAGCTCTTGTCGAGTCTATAGTGTATGTGCTCTCTTGACGATCCCGTTCACAACAGAAACGAACCAATATACATATACGCATCACATTTGAGGGAACACAAACTCTGGCTGTCTGGCCCTACTGGGGGGGCTCCGTTCAGCACCCCCTGTTTGCCCCTGGCATTACTCACATATAACCAGTGTCAGTACTAGATAAGAAACCGCCAAACAATGGCATTCCCCCAGCTGCCCTGCTAACGCTCGTCAGAATATCATTTCTCGTGTGATCACCCTGTCTAAGAACGGCATGCCTGTGTGTACAGCTCTCCCTGTAGAGAAGAGAGTGAGTGTGCATGCATCAGAAAATTCCCTGTAGAGCTTGTGTGTGGTGTATCTGTGTGTGGTGTGTGTCTGTGTGTGTGTGTGTGTGTGTGTGTGTGTGTGTGTGCGCGTGTGTTCGTGCTTGCGTGTGTGTGTGTATGCGTGTGTGTGTGTGTGTGTGTTCGTGCTTGCGTGTGCGTGTGTGTGTGTGTGTGTGTGTGTGTGTGTGTGAATCAGGATTTTCCCTGTAGGTACGCACGCTTGTGGGTGTTAGGCTGAACTGGTGGGAGGGATTGTGGGACAGGGTGGCCGATCAGACACAGGAGAGGGGCGCCAGTAATGTTCATGTGGAGGGGGTGGTGTGTGTTTGGTGTCCCAGAGGGGGGTGTGTTTGTGTGTGTGTGTGTGTGTGTGTGTGTGTGTGTGTAGGTCCGGGGTGGGAAGAAGGTTTCAGTTCTCAGCCACACGGGATGCTGGAGGACCCACGGGGGCAGGTGGCATCCCATCAGGCTGTGCAGCGGGAGGGACGGGGTCTGCGAGGGAGAAAGAGCAGCAGAGGCCAGGGGTTAGCACTGCAAAACAAATCCCTGCCCCTCCTAACCAGACACAGAGTGGGCAGCAGCTGAGAAGTACATCACCATTGGCAATTAGCCCGTGCGCTGGCTTTCTCACTTCAATGGCGGTGAACATTTAATATAATGTGAATAATATATATTATATGAAATCAGCCCTTCTGAAATTACACAGCCAAAGCTACAAATGCTTTGCTTTAATGCCGTTTTTCTTTGTTTCACACAAAACATGCACTAACCATGTAGTGTCTGGATCAAGAGACATTACAAGGAGAACATGCTGGCTTTTGCAAAGCTATATGAAACCCAGACTGTATAGGTATAGAGGAGAGGACAGCAGCGAGAACAGACGCAAGGAGACGGAGCGCTCGGGAGGCACAAAAACACCAGTACAGACCGCAGACGTACAGAGAAGGGCCGTCTAGACAGAGAGAGAGACTGGTGGCTGCAGGCTACTCACACATGCCGTTGGGGGCTCCAGGGTGCCGGGGTCCCATCATGGGGGGCATGTTGGGTTGGGTCTGCCCGACAGGCGGACCCCCGGGCATCATGCGCCCGGGCATGGGCTGGCCGGGACCTCCCATTGGCTGGCCGGGGCCTCCCATTGGCTGGCCCGGACCTCCCATTGGCTGGCCTGGGCCTCCCATTGGCTGGCCTGGGCCTCCCATTGGCTGGCCGGGGCCTCCCATTGGCTGGCCGGGGCCTCCCATTGGCTGGCCGGGGCCTCCCATTGGTCCTGCAGTGAAGGAGACGCAGGGTGACTCAAACTCAAGGCAGAAATCACAAAACTCTCACCCTCTTTACCTTCTCTTAGCTCAGTAGAAGCCACACAGGATCACAGGTAAAAACAACTTGCACGGGCACAAAGAATTCTAAGCTCCCTCGGTGCCTGGCATAAATAAAGCAAACACGTATCTGAACAACAATGCAGCCCCCAGAACACACGAGAAGCGCTCTCTCAAAAAGAGATGATATATTCCTGCATACGAGGACAAAAGGGCAAAAACGCATCCAGGCAGCGACACAGTAATGCCGCCAAACAGGATGGATTAGCAGCACTCCCCAAATGGGCTCATGAACATTTAGTTCAGATGCCTCCGGCGTTCTTTGCCCTCTGAAGGACATGGAGAGACTGCTCTGTCTGGGGGTCTCAGTAGGTGTCCGGGCGGGTGCTCACCGGTCTGTTGGGGGTGGTGCGGGCCCATGGGGTGGTGCATGGGCGGGTATCCGGGGGCAGGATGGGCGTGGTGCACGGCCGGGTTCTGGGCTGCGGCCGCGGCTTGCTGCTGCTGCTGCTCCATCTGCTGACGGGCCTTCATCTCCGCGTACTTCAGCTGCTCCATGTGGAAGGCCTGCCGCTCGGTCAACAGCTGCTGCCTCTGCAGCTCCAGCTGTGTGTGTGTGAGTGTGTGTGTGAGAGGTGCGTGTGTGTGGATGTGTGAGAGGTGTGTGAGGGGTGTGTGAGGGGTGTGTGAGAGGTGTGCATGAGAGGTGTGCATGAGAGGTGTGCATGAGAGGTGTGCATGAGAGGTGTGCATGAGAGGTGTGTGTGCGTGTGAGAGAGAGGTGTGTGTGAGGTGTGTGAGGGATGGTGTGTGTGTGTGGCATGTGTGTGAGGTATGGTGTGTGTATGGTGTGTGTGTGTGTGTGTGTGTGTGTGTGTGTGGTACGTGAGGTGTATGTGAGGTATGGTGTGTGTGTGTATGAATGCACGTGTTTTCAAATGTAGAGAGAGAGATAGAGAGATAGGGGGAGAAAGAGGGAGCGGGAGTCAGTACAGAATCCTCAGGTATGGGCACAAGAATAAGTGATTCCAATAGAAAACACAAGCTAACAGGGTAATGTTTGCAGTCATGAGGACGTTATGACGTTATGTTGAAAGGGCGGGATGGGGGTAGCCAGGGTTTCCTGTCGACCCATTTAACTTTGGCAGTGCGCAGGCACAGAATTCCCCTGCTGCCAAAGATAAAACGAGGCTACTTCCAGAAATCTTTATTGGCTATATTTGCGAGTTTGTAGCAAGCAGTAGTTCATATTTACAACTATACATCGTGACACTAGAGCTGGGCAGAAACGGCACCCGGAATTCTCAGTTACCACAATAAATCTTGTTTAAATATTCTCCAATATTTCATCAGACCATTTTTATAGACTAGTTTAAAAAGAATGAATTGCATAGTTTTGAAAAGTTTCTGATAATGAAATTTGGCATATCCAGCCGAAAGACCCTGAGAAGATGTGCCTGGAAAACCTGAATAAATAATACTACTAATAATAATAAACAACAGCAACTAAAGCCTAAAGATTCCACAGAAGAACAGTTGTTCGTACCGTCTGTAAGCGAACATTCTGTAAGAAAATGTAGTTACGCTACATAAAGAAAATGAATGCTTTATATGGGCAGCAATACCGCACAATAAGAACGGAGGCCACAGAGCACCTATTGAAAAGAGCCAGCAGCCCCCGGAGGACACTCCCACAGCAGAGGCATGTCAGTAAATTATTCATTTCAGCTCCGGGTTCCCATGGTGACCGAGGACTGCGTTTCTGTCAGCTGTGCACGGTCTCGAAATGACCCAGCTTGCATTACAAAGGTAAGTCTACAGGCTGACTGCACAATGCGCTGACAGGAAGCGGGCTGAGGACTTCATTTAGCAAAAAAAAAAAAGAAAAAGGAACCTTTTTCAATTAGACAATCGTCTCAGACCTACAGTTCCAGGTAGAGAGTGGGTGGGAAGCAGTTATATTTGAATTTACTCAAGAATTACATTTAAAAATGAGGAGGGAAACATGAATTAGAATGAAACTTCACTGAATTATATTAAAATTATACAAGAATTCAGCTGGTAAACTTGGTTAATAACGGTTCCCTGAAGCTTTCTGAGGTCTCCCAAGAGAACCTTTCGCAAACCCCGCAAAACAATATCCACACCACACCACGCATGTCCAAAGACCCTCTGGCACATCTCAATAGTGGAGGAAGCTTAGTCTTGGCTCCCCCCAAGGGCGGATTATTTTCCACCGTTTCTAAATGTTATTCACAGGCTGTGCGGTTTGAAGAGCGTCAAGAGAACGATTGAGAGGTGGAAGTGCACTGAGGTAACCTCCCTGTCACACCGCCATCCCCCTCCCCTGCAGCGGACAGGCCAGTCCCGGCCGTTACTCCCGCCTCTGTGAGCTCCATCGAGAGCCGTTAGCCCCCGTGCTTTAATCCCCGCTCTGAAAAGCTCAAGGCGTTTTCATTATTTTAAGGCTGAATGTAGACACAGACAGCCAGAGGGCCTGAAGGCCCAGCTCTCAGAGGGTAGCTTTAGCACATCTGCTAGTCTTGTTAGCCTGTTGTGCTACTTCACACAGCCGGCGATGCTGCAAAAAAAACCAAACGCTCTGGTGTTGGGATGAAGAACACAGACTCACCGCTTCCTTCTCCCGGTCCATGATGGTCTCCAGCTCCTCGAAGTGCCTGAGTTTGATCTCCAGTTTCTTCATCTGCGTCTCCACCAGCAGGGCCACCAGAGACTTGATCTTCCTCTCCTCCACGGCTGCCAAGTGCTGAGAGACACCAGGAGACGGGCTCAGAACAGGACAAAATCACTTTTTTCTGATTTGTTCTGGTTGACTTGAAACAATGGGGGTGTGGAGTTCAGGCTTTACTGCAGTGTGTCTGGGTGTGTGTGCGCCTGCGTGTGTCTGCGCGCGTCTGTGTGTGCATGTGCGTGCGTCTGCGTTCTGAACAGCGCCTCACCTTGGCCTTGGTGGCGGCAGACGCGAGGGCAGCAGCCGCGGCCGTGGCGATGTTCCCCTCCCCGACGTCGTGCTCAAGCTTCTTCCGGCCTTCCTCGCCCTCGGCCTCTTTGGGGCCTTCGGCTGTGTCCATGGCCTCTTCTCCGTCCTTATCTGGGACACAGAGACGCACGGGTCAGCCCAAACTGGGCTCTCTGGCTGCGCGCCCGGCCGGAGGGCTTTCCGCAGCCCCTACCTCCCGCCTTGGCCTCGTCTCCCCCGTCGCTCTCCGCCTCGTCCCGGTCCCCCTGCTCGGCCGACTCGCTCTTCGGCCTCTCCGTCTCCGCCGGCCTCTCCGCAGACTCGCCCGGCTTCTCCGCCTCGTCCTTGGATTCGGCCTGACGGGAGAAAAGCCAGTGTCACGCGCCTCAGTGTCTTTACATGGAGCGTTTGTGCCCCGTGTGAGGAGTGAATCCGTATGTGTTCACAGAAACTCGTCTTTTCTGGCAGAAATATGTGACGATAGATGCAAGGTCATTACCAATACCCATCCACCTTGCAAACAGGCCCTTAGCACAACAGCCAACGTTAGTGGTAGTAAGTTTTTTAGTGAGCAGTAAGTCAATTGTAGCCTCATGATGACGAAATGGCTAGCTGCTAGGTTAGCTAGTCAGACAAGGAGTCGAAAATCCCCATTCTAGACACAGCATTTTATTGCGATCATAAATTAACCAGTGTTCATGGTAATGGCACTGCAATCTTATTCGCTGTTTATAATTAATAAATAGGAGATGGCTACAAAATGTGCGAGAATGAACAGACAAGCACCCTCTTTTAGTAAGTGGTCCAAATAACACCTCTCCAAAGAGGAACCACTGATTAAATAAACAAAATGACCCACTAACAATCTGCATCATTGTCTTTTGTCATTAATTAGAGCTGGACCCATTGTGAAGATTAACGTACCACAGCAAAGCAAGTGCACTGGTTTTTGGACAAATGTTAGCAGCATTGGCGTTACACAGTCTAGTGTTCAGAGAAAGTGCTTTGACTGGCAACGAGAAGGGACCACAAACCAGAAGGGACCACAAAATCAAGCATGGCTGAAAACAACTGCCAAAAATAAGGCGACTAGTAGCATGAAAATGGGAGGAGCTCTTGAGAAGTCAGTAAATGAGTTACGTAAACCAATCAAAGGCCACAGCCCCACAAATAAAAATGATGGTTATTAACTCACCTTGTCAGCTTGCTGGGACTCTCCATCAGCCTCCATCTTGTCCCCCTCTGGTGGCTCTGCTGGAAACAGAAAGACAACCAAAAACACGTAGGTAAACCCAGAGGGTTTGTAGCTTCAATAAAACATTTTAAAATATACATCAAGATGCATTTTAGGAGTATGGATTACCCTCTGTAAAGTATTCCATAAAGAAGACGGCTGCTCACTGAGTTCGGACATGTTCAGAAAGCTCACTCCCCATACAAAATCAAGAATGAGGCCGGGACACAGATTGTACATCAACAAGTGGTGCCTTTTTGTGTGTTCTGAGCAGTGTGTGTGTGTGTGTGTGTGTGTGTGTGTGTGTGAGAGAGAGAGAGAGAGAGAGAGGGGGGGCTTGCTCTGTTCACAGAAAAACATTGGTTTGGTTATAATGTGCTATCCTGGGTACATCCTTCTTTACCTCACATTAATAAAAATAACTGGTTTTCACCAAAATTGTATGAAGTCAATTCAACAACCGTATTTAGCGAAAAAGCTCTGCCACTCAGCCAGAAACAGTAGATAAACAGATTAACCACCAGCTAAAAAAACGATACCCTCTATAACATGTGCACGGACGCCCCCTGTCTGTTGACACAACCCTTCCTCCAAGAAGATGAGGAAAATGAATCCAGAAACAGGTGGCTGGTAATCGCGTCAGTTAGGAAATTGAACATTTCCTTTTCATTTTTAGCACAGCGGCTAAGGTTCCAGAGCGCAGACAGCCAAGATAATGAACATCCATAATGGAGCAGTACATCGTTTAGCAATCGGACTGAATGAAAGATTCATGGAGTATTGCCCATTCAGCCCGGCGGTACAACGCAGAAGAGCCGTCTCTCCGTGTCTCTCCGGCAGCTGCAGAACAGACGCACGCAGCCTCCGTAAATGTCAAACACAGACATGTTGCTCACAACAGCGCAAACCGCCCTCTTCCCTGAGAAGCCAGAGGAACTTCTCGGGCCTTTGGAACGGGCTGCCTTTCCAAGCCTGGCAGGCTGTACGGAGATCACATTTTCCAGGCCAGAACTCAGAAGGAAGGAAGGTGGAATGCTTGGCTTGCCACAGTTGATTACTGCTGGTTACAGTCGGCACAAACACGGGAGGAAAGTCTTCCCTGACGGGAGAGTGCTCCGTGTTACAGCCGTAGCTTGGATTCGGCGACGATTCGTATCGCATAATCTTCATGGCTTAGCGGACGCTTTTATCTGGAGGGGCTTGCGGCGCCGTTTTGACAACGCGATGCTAAGATCTGCGGCTCTGATAGAGGTCCTGCCACGTCACAGCAGAGATATAAAACAGACGTCCACAGCCATTTCACCATGCCGCCAGTCCGCGGCTGTTAGCGGTGTGTGGACCAGACAGCATCAGGCCCAACGCGTCACTGGACTACGGCAGTGCGGCATCTGTCACCCCGCCTCTAACAGACGGAGGGCGTCAGCAGGTCACTCTGCTGCAGTTGTATGAAAGGGACTTCTAGCTTACAAAGACCCTCATTAGATTTGATGGCATTCACTCGACACTGAAATTTGTGTCAAATGGAAAGATGAGAGTGATTGGTGTAATTTCTGTACTTTCATGGCTTTCCCTATATATGTACTGGACACTCTTGCATCACTTTTAAAAGCAGAATTTGTAAAGGCTCCATGCTTTAAACTGCCAAGGACAGTCAATACAACAGTGGTAAAAGTTAGTGAAATCCTACCATTGTTACTGTTTTAGTAAACGTGCAACTGGTCAGGATGCAGACAGGTTATAACAGAGCAGGTGAGCAGAAGGTAGCAAATGACACATATTTACACCCTGCCTCAGTTTTTTTTCTTTGTGAGACTGGACTGAAGCGGTCATCACGGTCCAACGGTGGTCTCAGTGCTCAGGAGACCGTGACGCTCGGTCAGCCAGGCAAGCTGCGGCACACTGGACTCGCTGACCCACTTTCTGCTCCTCCCCCTCCAAATGACTCCATCTGCTGCGGCCACTCTAATCCACTTAGCACAGCCCCCTGTCACCCCACACAGCCTCACCCACAGTCTCCACACTGCCCCCTGCCACCCCACACAGCCTTACCCAGTCTCCACACTGCCCCTGTCCCCCCACACAGCCTGAGCCCTCACCCAGTCTCCACACTGCCCCTGCCCCCCCCACACAGCCTCAGCCAGTCTCCACACTGCCCCCCCACACAGCCTCAGCCACAGTCTCCACACTGCCCCCCCACACAGCCTCACCCACAGTCTCCACACTGCCCCCCGACACAGCCTCACCCACAGTCTCCACACTGCCCCCCGACACAGCCTCACCCACAGTCTCCACACTGCCCCCCGACACAGCCTCACCCACAGTCTCCACACTGCCCCCTGCAGCTCAGTTCAGGCCCTGCAGCTTCAGGGGCTCTAGGCTGATTCTGTCCTTAGGAGGAGTAGCAGTAAAAATTCTATATGTTTGTAGTTTGTCAGGATTGAAAGGAGGAGCCGTGTTTGACAAGCAGTGTTAACTGGTCTGATAGAGAATGGGAACAGTGTTGTCACAGCGACAGTCTGTGCCACAAAAACAGAAGGCAGAAGCCAATCAGATTTGAGGCTTATTGACCAGCAAACTCCCTGCTTACAACAGCCTTGCCCTTCCCTGCTCAAGATACTGCTCTGCTGCCCTCTGCTGGCCAAACACAGTGTATATATATATCTCACTATTAACCCTTCACTACCAGGTTGTAGGAACTCAGAGGGCTGGAACTATCCACAACTTGGAGGAGGTGATGCAGGGGAGGTGTAAGTGGGGAGGTGTGAGAGGGGAGGTGTAAGTAGGCAGGTGTAAGTAGGGAGGTGTGAGAGGGGAGGTGTAAGTAGGGAGGTGTGTGTACCGGTCTTCTCGGGCTCCTCAGGGGCCGTGCCGGCGATGCCGCTGCTCTCCAGGCCGAAGGCGGGGTCCACTTTGCCCGTGCTGCGCGCCGCCTCCTGCACCTTCTTCACATGCGCCTCCACCAGCTCGGCTGGCACCTCCTCCCGCACGCGCGAGAACTCCTCTGAGAAAGCACACTCAGTCACATAAACACCCGCACAGCTACACTGACCATTACACACTCAGTCACATAAACACCCGCACAGCTACACTGACCATTACACACTCACTCACATAAACACCCGCACAGCTACACTGACCATTACACACTCAGTCACATAAACACCCGCACAGCTACACTGACCATTACACACTCAGTCACATAAACACCCGCACAGCTACACTGACCATTACACACTCACTCACATAAACACCCGCACAGCTACACTGACCATTACACACTCACTCACAAACACCCACACAGCTACACTGACCATTACACACTCACTCACATAAACACCCGCACAGCTACACTGATCATTACACACTCACTCACAAACACCCACACAGCTACACTGACCATTACACACTCACTCACATAAACACACACAGCTACACTGACCATTACACACTCACTCACATAAACACCCGCACAGCTACACTGACCATTACATACTCACTCACTCACTCACATAAACACCCGCACAGCTACACTGACCATTACACACTCAGTAACATAAACACCCGCACAGCTACACTGACCATTACAGACTCAGTCACATAAACACCCGCACAGCTACACTGACCATTACAGACTCAGTCACATAAACACCCGCACAGCTACACTGACCATTACACACTCACTCACAAACACCCACACAGCTACACTGACCATTACACACTCACTCACATAAACACCCGCACAGCTACACTGACCATTACACACTCACTCACAAACACCCACACAGCTACACTGACCATTACACACTCACTCACAAACACACACACAGCTACACTGACCATTACACACTCACTCACATAAACACCCGCACAGCTACACTGACCATTACATACTCACTCACTCACTCACATAAACACCCGCACAGCTACACTGACCATTACACACTCAGTAACATAAACACCCGCACAGCTACACTGACCATTACAGACTCAGTCACATAAACACCCGCACAGCTACACTGACCATTACAGACTCAGTCACATAAACACCCGCACAGCTACACTGACCATTACACACTCACTCACATAAACACCCACACAGCTACACTGACCATTACACACTCAGTCACATAAACACCCGCACAGCTACACTGACCATTACACACTCAGTAACATAAACACCCGCACAGCTACACTGACCATTACAGACTCAGTCACATAAACACCCGCACAGCTACACTGACCATTACAGACTCAGTCACATAAACACCCGCACAGCTACACTGACCATTACACACTCACTCACATAAACACCCACACAGCTACACTGACCATTACACACTCACTCACATAAACACACACAGCTACACTGACCATTACACACTCAGTCACATAAACACACACAGCTACACTGACCATTACACACTCAGTCACATAAACACCCGCACAGCTACACTGACCATTACACACTCAGTCACATAAACACCCGCACAGCTACACTGACCATTACACACTCAGTCACATAAACACCCGCACACCTACACTGACCATTACACACTCAGTCACATAAACACCCGCACAGCTACACTGACCATTACACACTCAGTCACATAAACACCCGCACAGCTACACTGACCATTACACACTCAGTCACATAAACACCCGCACAGCTACACTGACCATTACACACTCAGGAAGGCTCACTCACCGAGCGCAGCCTTGGCGGCGGCCGCAGCCACACGCGGGTCCACCACAGAGGCCAGGAAGGCCACGGTGCTCATGACGGGGTTGCCGGACTGGCTGAAGGGGACCGGCTGGTAGGCCAGGGGCCCCAGGGAGGCGTCCGAGTTCTCCAGGTACGGGTCCTCGATGGGCAGCCGCAGGAAGTGCAGGATGCACTCGTCCTGAGTGCGGCTGCCCACGTGCTCAGACACCTTGTTCCAGTCGTCCTTGTACATCTCCAGAGCCTGGCAGAGAGGGTTTAAAGAGAGCCAATGGGAGTTAGAGATACAAAGGAAATCGAGTTCAGAATGCTAGCACTTTTCGGATTGGTGGGTGCAATACTGAGGCTGCGTGTGATTTGTCTGATTCCCACTCACCTCCAACAGCAGAAGAGTCTCCTGCTCAGTCCACTCCCTGCCGGCACTGGCACCTTTACTCTGCGTGACACAAGGGGCATGTTGAAACGCTTTCTGTGTTGAACAATGTGTTTTCTCCCAACAGCGTGCAACTTTTGGTGAGGCTGTGTTAGTGGTTAACAAATGAATTATGTACAAATACATAAACAATGATGAACTACTCAGTAGTTAGTTAACTAAATTAGTTCATGCCAATTCACGTAACCCCATTGTAAAGCGCTACTCCTGATTACTACTGTACCTGCGTTATGCAATTACCCATAAATAGACAGAATCACAAAGCCAACTTAATGTTCAAGAATCAAAATCATCATATTTAAATACAAAATTTACTGTACAAACAAAGATGAGCTACTGAGTCTGACAGGGATGTTTTGAGGGAAACAGCTGTGCTAGAACCCGGTTAACAGCCTGCAGGGACAGCACAGGAGCCAACCTTGGGGTTCTTCTTGGAGTAGATGTCAGTGCGAAGGCCGAAGTTCTGCATATCCGACGGCTTGTCTTTGCCTTTCTCCGGGAAGCTGAGCATCTGCTGGGAGGCTGGGATCTGGAAGGGGGGGGAAGGGAGGCCACTGTGAGGAACTGTCCTGGAGGAACCGAAGGGAATCTAAACGTTTAAGTCACTCATTGAGGGTTTTTCGCCCCAGTTTGGAGAATGCAATTGAAATGTCATTAAAAGGTACCTGTGGGGGGCGGTGGTGCAGGGGCACCAGGCCTGAGGGAGTGTCTGCCAGCACGTTGAAGTGGGGCGTGGGTGGGGGCCCCATGGGGAGGGGCCGGCTCTCTGCATCCACCTGGTAGTTGACCAGGCCCCACTGCTCCAGGAAGGCGTGGACTCTGAGGGAGAGAGGGGAGGGGCATGTTACAGACAGCACAGCAAGCAAACGGATCACCTCATCCCCCATGAGGAAACAACGCATCATACGCCATACTTCAATCACCACACCAAACTCTTCATAAGCACCAGGCATGGTTTTACACTGGACCGCTCGCCCTGGGACGGTTACAGGTAAGGGCAGCGGCAGTGGGGGCAGCAGTCGTGGGGGCAGCAGCGGTCGTGGGGGCAGCAGCAGCAGCGGTCGTGGGGGTAACAGCAGCAGCGGTCGTGGGGGTAACAGCAGTGGGGGCAGCAGGTGTAGGGTAACAGCAGTGGGGGCAGCAGGTGCAGGGTAACAGCAGTGGGGGCAGCAGCGGTTGTGGGGGCAGCAGCAGTGGGGGCAGCAGGTGTAGGGCAACAGCAGTGGGGGCAGCAGGTGTAGGGTAACAGCAGTGGGGGCAGCAGGTGTAGGGTAACAGCAGTGGGGGCAGCAGGTGTAGGGTAACAGCAGTGGGGGCAGCAGGTGTAGGGTAACAGCAGTGGGGGCAGCAGGTGTAGGGTAACAGCAGTGGGGTAACAGCAGGTGTAGGGTAACAGCAGTGGGGTAACAGCAGTGGGGGCAGCAGGTGTAGGGTAACAGCAGTGGGGTAACAGCAGGTGTAGGGTAACAGCAGTGGGGTAACAGCAGGTGTAGGGTAACAGCAGGTGTGGGGTAACAGCAGTGGGGGCAGCGGTCCTGGAGCTCACCTCATGACCGCGCACACGTCCCCGGTCAGGTTCCTGCGGCAGGACGTGGAGGTCAGGTACTCCTGGGGGTTCAGCCGGTATGTGTCAATCATGAAGTTTCGGTAGGCCAGGTATCTAAGAGGGGGTGAGAATAAATGCACATATATTCATGCAAATCAATGACCTTCACCAGCACTGCCCGTTTCACTATTTTAGTTCCTTATGAAATGTCAGTTCGGTTGTGGCAACGTTACTGTGGCAAAAAGAGCCAAGAGCTTGAGGTCTGCATCGGCCTAGAAACCTGCCGAAGCCCAACATCTTTACAGCCTGATCCGAACCAGCCCGACAAGCTCTCGCCAAATTTCATGACCAATAGACCAAAGACCGATCATTGAAACAAAAAGCCATACAGCAGCCATATAACATAGAAAATAATGCAGTGCAGGAAAGCTGCTAGTGAGTGTGCTAGCGATTGCACACCACTGCTGTCATTTGTTATTATAATTTGGCAGATGTGTTGCTATGATATTGTAAACTTATGGGTGGGCAGAGTGCAGGAGATAGGTCTATTGGCCTGTACTCTGATCTGACCTGACATCAGAGTTAAAAATAGCCCCACTGCCCAACAAAATCAGTGTCAGGATGCAGACTGCTCCCAACAGCCAACTGTTCACAAAGGACTCTTTTTAGACACGAATAACAAAAATGTTACCATTTTTCAAAAGGCAACCAAACTATACATATCCTTAAATCGACCACTCTCTGCATTGGGAGCTCTTGTTTTAAGTCAATCACAATTTTTCACCATTTGTTGAACATTTTCCAGGCCCTTTCAGGCATTCTCGCGCCTGTGAACTCACATCTCCGGAGTCTTGGACTTATTCTTGCCGTTGAAGAACTCGGGCAGCGCTCGCCTCTCGATCTCGTGGATGCTGCGGAGCCAACCGTCAGAGGGAGTGAGAGAGTGTGGGAGACAACGCTACGGAGAAGCAGCCATTTTAAACAGCCATGCCAAAGCAATGTCCATACAGTCGCTTAAAGCCACTCCCCCCACCCTAAATGTTAGCCGTCATCACATCTTAAACAATATGAGTTTAAAACAGTCTTCCTGCTGGATTGCAGAACCTTAACAAAAGTATGGAATACTAGAAATGCACATTTAACACAGCAGCATTATGGGAGGCAAAGCGTGAGCCTTTTGCTTCAGGCACATGCTCAGTTCTGCAGTGTACAGTGAATAGGGCTACTGTACAGTCTGAGGCTAGAAGGTCAACTCAGAGCACTCTTCTGATTAAACACCCTGAACAATATTGTTTTGACAGTGCATAAAATCTCAGAAAAGTCCGAACTATAAAGACGACTTGTGATTCAGATATGTGCAGTTACAGACAGTCAGGGTCTGTTCATGGCCACGCAATTCAAAAGGGATTCAAGGGGTGCACTTGCGCATCAGACCATTTCATGCCACAGGGGTCTAAACAGCTCAGTGTCTGTGGAAAAAAAATGCCTTTTCTTGTGCCTGAAATTTTACATTTCAGGTACATGAAAATACAGCTAATAGTTGTTGCAACAAAAAAAAAAAAAACTATCGCAACACACCCAGTAAAGTAGAAAGGACAAGGCAAGGGCTGTTTTTCTTTTCTTTCTTTTTTTCCCCCCATTCATAAATGTGTCACTGACCAAGCTATCCAGCTAGCACGCTTACCAATAGCAATAGCTAACCAATCGGACAACAATTTGAGAAAAGGGATGAAGATATAATTTTCTTTTAGGGATATGCTACATGCGATATTCACTCCATTGACTGAGGCATTAGCTTTTCCATTTATTTTTCCATTTAGTTTATCAAATAGTTTTATTACAGAGGAAAGTCATGCTTTTCGGAGCTGAAATGCCGCCTATTCGCCAGTGATTTGCCAATCAAATCAAAACAGTCAGCTATTTATTGGCTCACTAGCAGAAGGTTCATTTCTGGAGAACGCTGAAGGCCAGCAACGTGAGGACGGCGAAGCCCAGAAACACGGCGTGAGACCATGACTCAGCGCTTCCTGGAGTGTGTGCGGCGGCCCTCACCAGTTGTAGTCGAACCAGGCGGCGTAGCTGGGGATGATGATGTGATGAGTCTGCTCCGTCACGTTGTCCTCACTGGAGTCCATCAGGCGATTCACCTCCGCCTTGCCCGGTTCCTCCTCCTCCTGCGGGCCGGTGTGGGAAGAGCAACAGTCTTGAGCTTCATTGAAATTTCAGGCTGGGGTGGTTGGAGAGACCCACTGAAATTTACCCCCCCCCCCCCCCCGGTACATAACGCCACACTGAAAATATCAGGGGCATCCTCATGCAAGAATAAAAGGCCTGTGAGTTGGCTCTGAAATGTTTGGAAGCTGTGCCAAATTTTGCCAAAGCAAAAGAGGGGCTACTGACAAAGTCCCTAAACTTTAAATGTTTTGTTTAAGTTTGTTGCCTGTAGATGTTTCACTTAGAAAATCTCTTAATTTCACTTAGAAAATCAGTACAACATACAATGGCGTGCCCAAAGAGCATAGAGTAGATAGTGATTTTCAATGGGGCCCTTGTCTTACCTTGCCTCCAGAGATCATGGAGTCATCTTCCTGTTCATCTGAAAGAGAGGAGGGGGGGGGGGACCAATAAGTAAACCCCCTGTCTACAGAACACAAAGACTTTTACTCAGCTCCCACACACACGCACCACACACACCCACCACACACACACGCACCACGCACGCACCACACACGCACCACACACGCACCACACACGCACCACACACACACGCACCACACACACACGCACCACACACACACGCACCACACACACACGCACCACACACACACGCACCACACACACACAAAGCTCACCCAGATCAGCCACCGTCCCGCCCTTCACCGGAGTGTTTTCACTGTCCTTCTTGGGGTTCACTGCAGACACCAGTGCAGGAGGAAAAGGTCACAGGGAAGTAAAACAGAACCAGTAAAACAATGTTTCTTCTGTAACCACTGCTTCAGCTGGTCATAACAGTCATGCTTTGTGCCATAGTACTGCCCTACTCTGCACCCTGCCAGGATACCAGGTGGGGTCTCCTGTACACTGGAAATTATGTTTATGGCTGTACAACGCTTTCTTTGTGAATTGCAGCTTATCCAAGCTGCTCTGTATGTTTTAAAGACCTTGATACACACTTCTTTGTCGCATTGGATAAAAGCGTCAGCTAAATAAGATGTAATGTAATGTAATGGGGGGTTCGGCGTGAGACGGGGTGTGCGCACCATTTTTGGGCAGGGTCACCTCCTCCATGTTCGGGACAGGTGTGGGGTCCTCCATGTCCTTAGTCAGGTCCTCCTCGGGCTCCTCCTCCTCACGGTGGCCTCTGCGCTTCCAGTACGGCCCCGGGTTCCTGGAAAGAGGAGCGAATGAGAGGCGCGCCACGGTAACCAGCACCCACAAAAGGCCTGATTGGACAGAACCTTGACTGACAGACAGACAGACAGACAAATCCCCACATCTTAGTCATCTTAACTCATTAACTGCCCCGGGGCAAACTTCCCATAAGGCAAAATACATACGCCCACCCGGACTTTTTCCACAGAGGGGGAGAAACAGGTCCTCGGCTCAGTCCAGATAGTCCCACTTTTTCAGTCTTTTTAACGGTGGGGAGTTTGAGTGACCCTTACCCCTTCTTGCCCCCCTTCTTGCGGGACTCCACGGGGGTCGCCGGGGGGGACGGTGAGCGCCTCCTCTTCTTCCCTGAGGCGGCAGCCTTGCGGTCCTTGCGATCGGGTGTACGGGAAGACTGATCAGACGTGGGGATGGAGGATGAGAGAGAGAGCGAGAGGATGAGTGATGGGGCGGTCTCACACAGGGCGGGAGGGCGGGGGGGTGACGGAGGGGGGGGGGGGGGGGGGGGTGGGAGGGCGGGTGAGGGTGAGCGAGGAAACGGGGTGAAAGGATGGGTGACGGACGGACGGACGGACTGCGCTGAAGCACTGCGCTCACAGCTGCATGCGGTTAGAAGCACACCCTGAAGCACACCCCTGAAACATACCCCTGAAACCAGAGGCACGACCCTCTGCTTCTCGCCCAGACACACACATACACGCAAACGGACACAGCGACGCAAACGGACACAAACACAGACACATACACACAAACGAACAGACACACACGCAAAAAAATTCTAAACAGACAGACACAAATGCACACACAAATACACAGGAACACACAAACAAACAAACAAACGCACACACAATCACACAAACTAATGCACACACAAATACAGACACGAACACACACAAAAAAAAACAAAAAAAGAAACGCGCACACGCAGACACAAACGTGCACAGAGCCGACACAAATATTGCCTCTGAAGCCACATGCAAGGCAGCAGCCATTCCCCCAAGCCCAGCCTTCGCTCCCCTAGAACAGGCACAGGGCAGGGGTGCCTACCTCTTCCTCCCGCGGGAAGATGCGCTGGCGGAAACTCACAGGCTTCTTGTTCTCGTCCACTTCATAGTCTTCCTCGTTCATCCACTCGTTAAAGGCGTCGGTGTCCTGGACCCACTTAGCATGAACCTGCAGGAGGAAACAGGGGTGACACACCAGGAAACAGGGGTGACGCCCCACAACTGAGGACAGGGGGCTCCGAGCAGGAGGGACATGCAACTCCAAACTTAAGAGTGGCAATTCAGGGCTGATGTCAATAACTGAAGCTCGTCTGGCCATGCTGGTCGATCCCGATGGACCCGAGATTTACATTGTAGCACGAATGGCAACTGCAACCAAGTTCACACGTGGAAGAAGCAGATGAGCACTGAAGTCAACTTATACAGGAAAAAAGTCAATGCCTTATTATACATTGGAAAGCATGAGTCTGGAGAGCTGGGTCTCTGTATTGCTTTGCTTGTTGTTGGCTGGTAAAAATGATAAATGACAAATAAATATCAAACACGAGGTACACATGACTATGATTAGGCTACACTGCAAAAGCATTGTCACTTAAATTACAGCAGTGGTCAGTCAACTGCATTCACAAAGCTATCACCCAATTGCTATTACCCAAGTTCACAATCTGACTGGCCTATATGCCTTCTGCGGCCAGCAGCAAACTGCATGACGGAACCTAAGCAACCACAGAAGCAGCCATTTGCACATAGCTTGGCCCTCACCTTCCATGGTTTCTCTGTGTTGGGCGGATCCTCCACATCTCCTTCCACATCACTGGCAGACACCCATGTATCATAGCTGCAGGACAGGGAGGAGAAGGCTTTGAGGGCCCAAAGGTGGAGGAACTGTGTCCCATAGGTCAGTCCCAAAGGTCAGTCAGTAGGTCAGTCAGTCCCATAGGCCAGTCAGTAGGTCAGTCAGTCAGTCCCATCGGCCAGTCAGTCCCATAGGCCAGTCAGTAGGTCAGTCAGTAGGTCAGTCAGTCCTATTTTGGCCCAGCCAAAAACCCAATTCCTTACTTCCCTTAAAGAAAATGACCATTTGATATAGTCACAGTTTGATTACTGAGCCGATTCACTCCCTGCCCATTTTTAAAACGCAAAACTCACACTTGTATGGGTATTCACACCGGACACAAATAACAATTACGATCAAAAAGAAAAAACATATATTTATATTATGAACACAAAACTGCTGCTCAAGATGTAGTTTTCTTAGGGTTGGACCAGAGAAAGAAATCAGAAGGATGATTTTGATCAATTCAGTCAGGAACTGCAAGTGACATCTAAGCATCTTTTGTCATGTGTTGTCCAGAAAAAGGCACGATGACCTCTGTGAAAAGACCTGAAGATGGAAAATCACACATTCTGAAGCATTAGCCCGTCTCACCTGTCGGGGTACATGCCCCAGTGCACCAGCACCTGCTTGTCCTTCCGCATGACAGGGCGGAGCCACTCCTCTGAAAGGCACACAGGCTTGTCAATCGACACAAAAACCGACATAACACCGCCAAATCTTTCACCTCCAAATCGTCACATTTTGAAAAAATTGGTCTAGCCATCTTCCGAAGCGCAGCACAACAGCAATTCACAATCTACCTATGTGTAAAACTACACATTTTCTCCAGCAGCAATAACAGTATGTGCCCTGTTATCAAGTTGATAAAATATGTAGAGCAGTGGCACACTACTAAAAAAAAAACAATGGTTTTAACACATTACAACAAAACCTATGTGCATCATGGCAGTGAGAGACTGAGTTGCGGGGAATTCATTCACACACTACCTTCCTCTGACTGGGCTGGGGAAGGGTAGATGTGGTGAGTGGCCTTGGACTTGTCCTCGGTGATGGAGCCCTGCACAGGGAATGGACAGAAAGACAGATGAGACATACATGGGGACAGTCAATCTATGGATCAAGTCAAGATTCTTGAGCACGGCCCTTACCCCCACATTGGTTCCGGGGGCTCCAGATTGCATTTGTATGAAAACAATATTTAAACTTGCTTACTTTACGATTAAACAGCTGTGAAACTCCAGTCCCGGTGGGCCACAGCAGGCTAAAAAGTTGACTCACCCTGTTCTCAAGGCCTTAATTGGCTGCTGACTAAAAGGAAACCACAAATGCCTGCAGACACTGCAGCCCTACAGGACTGGAGTTTCACACACTGGTCTAGTCTCTGTACAGTTTGTACGGTTGAGATGACAGATTTGGCTAGCTTTGGAGAATTTCTTTTTCAATTTAAGCCATTATTGACAGATATTGAAACGCCTCGATATCGCTGTGCATCTCTAACAGTGACATAACAGATAAACCATTAATTTCCATGGCCAGGAGTGAGAGTGAATGTATCTGCCTCAGTGAAGGGTTTGCATACTGTGCTTTTGGGGGTAGAGGGGCACAGTTCTGACATGAGCACAGCTTCCCTCCCATTTTCCATTATTCCGGAAATAATACACATGCACACTTCCCATTCCCATGCCTGTGCACGACCCATGGACCAGTATTCCCATGGACAGCCCACCATATTCCCACTGCACAGATGAGTATATCCGTAGAGACAAACTTCCCATACCAAGTGAACGCCATCATGAAGACTCCCTACCTGGTGTCTCTTTATTATGTCCTTCAGCTTGTTGGCCTGTTTCTGCTCCATTTCAGGGACCAGGTACACAATTGGTCGTGTCAGGCAATTGTTCTAAAAGAGAGAGCTGTCAGTCAACCACTCGACAAGGAGATCAAAGCGATACCACACTGACATCTCTTCAATATGAACCACGTAACATCAAATGTTAATATTAGCAAAAAGAGCATGGGATATATTGTTCATCAGAAACGGCAACTACTGCCCCGGTGGTCGATTCATGAAGTCCTTCAGAATTTATTTTTTTGCATAGGCGTTAGGAAGGCTGTACCTGCACCAAAGTCTTCTCCACATTCATGAACATCTCAACATTCCTGTCCATCCTGGAGGGGTTCTGCAGGTCAAAGCGGCGCCTGTTCAATGGGAGCAGGACATGGAATGCACACTGTGAGCCCCATACATTCACCACGTCCCTGCCCCTAACATTCACCACCTCCCTGCCCCTAACATTCACCACCTCCCTGCCCCTAACATTCACCACCTCCCTGCCCCTAACATTCACCACCTCCCTGCCCCTTACACTCACTACCCACCTCCCTGCCCTGTACACTCACCAGCCTTGCTCACTCTTGAACTTGTATGCAGAGCCCAGAATGTGGCACAGAGCTCCCCCCGCCTTGAAGTCCAGGAAACTCTTTGCCTAATGAAGCAAGTTATGATAAATTTCTTATCAGCACCGGTTTTATCATATTAAGGGAATACTGTGGATTGGTAAAAACTGAGAACAAATAACATGCAATTTGCAGAAAACTAGACTGAACACAAAAGGTTTAAAAAACACTAAAGATACCAATTATCAAATTGTGATGGCTACTGAGGTTTGGTCAAAACAATAAAACTCACAGGAAGTTTTGTGAGAGCTGGGTTGTTGACTCTTCTGCCAAAAGCATCTTCCTGGAACTGCAGCAGCTGGACAACCAAGCTTGCCAAAAATTTGCTGGAGGGAGAGTCGGCCTGGACATACTGTGGGAGAAGGGTATTGCACATTCAGTGGCTCAAAAGAATGCAGAATTTAATAATCAATCAATCGGGATTTGTGCAAACTATTTTTTTGAAGGAAGGCAATTACAGGTCCTAGAACATAACAAGCTTAACGATTTCATCATGCATACATTCTGTTCATAGGAAATGGTGAAATTGATAATAAACCCATTATTAATGGAATGCACCACAGGTGATAAGGGGGATTTTGGCTAGATAGGTACATTAAGATATTTAGATTCTACAAGTACCATAGTTTCATAAAACATATGAACCGATGATCAGAAACAACTATAATTTCATTGAGATGATTTCTACCAGTGAAGTATACCCCTAAACAATAAAACATAAAAAAAACAAGGACCATTGTCAAGTCCTGTACGAAAAACATTTATTAACATCCTAATATAGCTACCAAATGTAACACGGTGTTTCTTAAACAAAATGTCTGGTAATTTACAAAGTTTTGATTCATTGTGTCATTTTGATTTTCTACGGTATTTTATGTGGAAAAATAGCAACAGAAAAATATATATAATTATCCAAAAAATGTATAAATATGGTTCATAATAGCCAGTCACGGTGCGCTTTACAGTTTTTTAGGGAATTGCAAGTCTTTGGCTATCAACTATAATATGCTCTGCAACCCCGCCCCCGCTAGAAGCACGCCGGTTACTTTGATGCCATAACAAGATGAAATGCTTCGACACAAAAAATGTATTTGACTAGAATATAAAGGAAAACATTCAATCAGCAAGTCCTCTTTGGTTACTCAGTTTTTACACTCTCGGGCACATGCAATCTTAATTTCATACCGAATATTTTCCAAATAAGTTTCCATTACTTTTGTTAAATGTAGCCAATACAAACATAAACACAGACACGCGACAGAAGCCTTTGTCTGCCTGTCTGATTATGTAGCCCTACTTGTAACGCGTGGTTAGAGGATATTTTAAGAAAGCCTGCAAAGCTACCGAAATGGGGAAATGCCGCCGTCAATCTTTGAAACACGCACATCCGTTCAATTCCAAGGCAGAGGGATCAACGTGAAATATTTTGTAGAATTACTATAAACAATGAGCTGTCATAGTGATGGCCTACGCGGTTTCATATTCTGCATCCGGCCAGCAAGCTGTAACGTTAGCCTAAAGCTCAACGGCCTCTCAATTCACTGGGTGATGTTTAGCTATCGAAAAACGTCACCAAGCTAAGTGATCTTGTGTACCACTTACAATTGCGTGCATATTAACATGTTAAAAGACCACTCTAAGTAATTTCAACGAGCAACTTTTCAGATGATCCGACAACTCAGTTTAGCACTGTAGCTACCTAGCTAGCGTTAGCGCAGCGAACAATAAAACATCTCTTCTGTTATGCTTGCAAGCTAGCGCTACTTCCTTTCTGGTTTTGCAAGAATCACATTTCCAACGCTTTCTTGTAAAAACGCAGGAAATTATCGGGATATTATCAAGAAATTCGGTGTTGGTGAGAAGAGGTTTATTTTTTTTGTTGATGCTGAACACCAATCTTCACAAGCTAGCTACCCTGTTGTATTTTAGCTAGCAGCTTAACGTCCCCAACCCCCTCGGTGTTGGTGAACGTTAGCTAGCTATCAGCAAGCAACCCTGTTCACATAGGTGAACTGCGTTAAGCCAACTAACTGCCAAATGAGCTGCACCCGGCACTACTAAGAAATAACAGTTATGCCAATAACGTTACATTATTTTACAGAAATATGACAGATTAGGAATGCATTGTGTGGCATGAACCGGCGAATGTTAGTGTGGCGCGGGGAGAGGCCACGGAATCAATGGAGGGTAGCAAGCGCTAACCTTTTTGTAGTGTTTTCCAATCCACAGACGAACCGACTCTAACTGCGAGACTGTCTCGGCGCTCTCCCAATATTTCGAGGACGGACCACCATCTTTCTTCCTACCAACTGAGGGACCGCTGCCCGCCTGCCCGGTCGCTTGTCCGCTTGAACCAGATCCCCCCGTCACACTTGTCGATGTCGCCATTGTTAGCTAGCTATCCACTGTTTTTCCCCTCCACAAACCATAGAACGCGACACTCCACATCGAAGGCCAAAACTACTATTGCGCAGACGCGTTACGACTATACAAAATATCGCGATGAAGCGCATTTCTGGAAGTAGTAGTTTACTACAAACGACGGCGGCTCTGAAGTGCAAAACAAAAAAGAAAAACGGGAAAAGATGAGGCACTGAAGTCTAGAATTTGGGCTCTGACGTGCAAAACACAATAGCTTGTTTTACCTAGACTATGTTTGTGAAAGCTGTACGCTTTGTTTTTTTGTTTTCTTTTTGCGATTTGCACTGCAGAGCTGCAAGTTTTTGTTTTTGCGTTTTATGTTTTGTTTTACACTTCAGAGCCAATGTAACAAACACTCTTTCAAAGCCATGAAAATGGATGATTCACAAAATATGGCTAATATTTACAAAGAAAAAAGATAGATTCACCTAAATGTGTGGGGGCCGATGTGCGACCTTCTAATATATTAAAGTCTAGCATCAAGTAAAGATATTTGTGAAAATACACTTACAACCTGAGCCATCGCCACAAGGCAGGATTCATGTTATTTATGCCATATTCTGACCCTACCAACTGTATGTCACAGCAGAAATCAAGATTTGCCAGACCAGGGAATTGCTTGCAACTGTCCAGTTTTGGTGAGGCACTGTAGGCACTATTACAGCTGACAGGAGTGGAACCCAGTGTGGTCTTCTGCTACTGTGGCCCATCCACTTCAAAGTTTGATATGTTCTGTGTTCAGAGATGCTCTTCTGCATACCAACATGGTTGTTTGAGTTACTGTCCCCTTCCTGATAGCTTGAACCAGTCTGGTCCTTCTCCTCTGACCTCTCTCATTAACAAGGTATTTTTGCCCATAGAACTGCTGCTCACTGAATGTTTCTTTGTTTTTTGTACCATTCTCTGTAAACTCTAGAGACTGTTGTGTGTTAAAATCTGAGGAGAGCAGCAGTTTAGAGATATCTAGACTTGAGTCTAGGCTTTTGATTGCATTTGGAGTCTGATATTGGCTTTTGTTGACAACGTGCCAATGAAAGTCAAGGAAGCTGATATGAGGCTGAGAAATAAGACAAAAAAACTAACAGTGGTGACAAGGAAAATGAAGTTATATTTTACGGTTAAAATGCCAATCTTATGGCTACACAAGAGATCCACCACTGGCTTACCATGGACCTTGATATGGTTCAATGACAAAAATAAAGGTTATTTACTATATTGCAGAGACATTCACACATACAGTGAAAAAAAAAAAGGAATTATATGCACATAAAATGCTGTAAACAAAAAAATAATACAGTTATTGACATAAGCTTTATTTTACAACATATGCGGTGTGCTTTATTAATGATTCACTGGAATCAATATACTTTTGTATATTGCATTATTAGAATACCATTAGACAGACACGCTTCATGCTTATTCATACCAGAACCTGCACACACTATATTTGCTATCTGCATTAAAATTCTCAAATAAGTCAACCACAACACACTGCTGCCCACATGAAATTAGATAATGTAGCTCCAAGCCAATACAGACAGATGCAGCTCTCCTTCAACCAGGCAGAGTTTCAATTGAATTTCACCTCAGCATAGCAGACATCTGGAATAGCCAAGGTTAGACTGAATCAGTAAGCTTAACCACAGAACAAAATGATTGCTTATCTGTGTATTTTACACAGTACATTGACATAAATTGATTAATTACGACTCACCAAATTATATAATAGCTAAAAACCAGGTAGTGTATACTAGTGTCTAATATAAAGTATATACTTGTCTAATATGAAGTCCCCCCCCCCCCCAAAAAAAAAAGTATTGGAACAGCAAGGTCAATTCCTTTGTTTTTGCTATACACTGAAGACAGTTGTATTTGAGGTCAAAAGATGTACACGAGATGACAGATCTGAATTTCAGCTTTTATTTCCTGGTAATTGTATTTAGATTTATTTTAACAATTTGAAATATATTACCTTTGGTATCATGCCACTCAATTTTTAGGTGAGCAAAAATATTGGATCATGTGACGGACAGGTGTTTCTTTTTGCCCAGATGTATCCTGTTAGATTGATTGTTTAAGCAATAAATAGTTCTGAATGTCTACTCTTGGTTTTAACTAGGTTTTGCCTGTGAAGACTGCATTTGTGTCAGAAAAGATAAACCAACATGATGACCTTCGAGCTGTCTTTGGGAGAAAAGCAAGCCATTTTGAAGCTAAGAAAACAGGGTAAATCAATCAGAGCCATTGCACAAGCATTGGGGATAGCTTGCACAACAGCAGTCATTGAACAGGTCGACCAAGGAAAACAACAGTAGTTGATGAAAGAAACATTGTGAGAGCTGTGAAGAAAACCCCCAAAACATCAGCCAGTGTGAAACATCTGTGAAGCACGGTGGAAGTGTCATGGCTTGGGCTTGCATGGCTGCTTCTGGAGTGGGCTCACTAATCTTTATTGATGATGTAACTCATGATGATAACAGCAGGATGAATTCAGAAGTCGACAAAAACAACCCCAAATGTATTCAGTGTATGACAAAAACAAAGGAACTGGCCTTGCTGTTCCAATACTTTTGGAGGGGACTGAAGGATTTGAATCTGTTAAAATACAATTCTTCAAATTTTTCAGAGACTACCTTACCTAAAAAGATAATGTAGTTAAGGATCACTTGGCAGTTTTGTCTCAGATTACCTAGCAAAATATTACAAAGGTCTAGCCAGATTCTATCTTTTTGGAAGGCAATAAATTATATAATAACTTATATTGGAAGCACATTACTCTCATACACGGTGTTTGAGAGGAGAACTCTGACTGGGAAGAACAGAAACAATAGGAAGTTTTGCTTACCGTTTTCCCCATCTTTTGTCATAGAACTCAGATCTGTGTAATATAAATCACATTGTAGGGGATCACAACACTGTTGTCTGTTATTCCTTTACATCATTAAACAAGGCAATGTTTCTTATCAGGACTGTACATGTAGCATATTAACAGCCTAAAAATGTTGTTGTAAAATTATCTGAACTTTATACAAGTGTGTTATTACAATACCTGAAATGCTTACCATTTGTGATGTTCTTCACACTGATATCTGCATATATGATACCCGTATCACCTTCTAGAGGAAATAAAAAGGACAGATCAGAGGAATTAATTTACCACAACTATTTCAATGTCAACTGGATGTATGTGGGTAAGGGTAAATGTACTCACTGGCTTCGATGCTATTGGCATATAAAGGTATTTCAGAGACTGGCACTGTTTAAAACAAGGGAAAGAGTGAAGCACAGAAGGACAGAATATAGCCACACAGTTATGAACACACTGAAAACCCATATCAGAGTGACTATGAATATCCAAAAAGGTGATTCAGAGTTCCTGGGTTGCTCATCTTTTTAAAACACCCGGCCCATGTATTGAAGGATTCAATTCACAGGACCATGTCTCATTGCACATCAGTGACCTCCTCTGGTCAACTGGGTGCTAACAGTCTTCCTTCACACACTGCACATGGCAAGTTCTTCTCTGACTCAAAATCTATCTATGGTAAACTTGTGGACAACAGAGTGAAACAGAGTCGTCACTGTGCTCTCCTGAATTAAAGGAGGAGGTTGCAATGGTGATAAATTAAAAGCATAAAATGCCCTCTATCCAGTTTTGTTGAATATTAGTGGTGATATAATGGGAAATGGAATGGTTACTACAGGCTTTGCATCACATTTAACAAAGCTAGCAGGCAAAATAGCATCCAGATCAAAATTGATTGATTAATTTGGTAGCAAGCGAGTTCAAAATTCACACAAGAGATATGGCAATGAACAAAAAATGTAAATAATCAGTGAAAACATATCAACATTGATCATACCAAAACCAAGTTGCATTGTTTAAATATTCACATATTATTTAAATACATTTTTACTTTATGAGATACCTATAGGTCATTTCATATAATTTCATGATGAGATTATTTGATATTACAACATTGTTATATGACTTTACTTTTATTGAATGAGACTTAACATAACACAGAAAATACTTTGCTAGAATTGGTTGCTTATACATCTGTTTAAATTAGGTTGATTTATTCATATACCCAAGAAATATTGATATGAATATTAGCACATATGCAGCCAAAAAATGTTTTGTGATGAGAGAACAGGAAGGATCATACCTTCTGGTGGTTGACTGTGAGCTTCCCATTTTTGTTTGTGCCTAAAGAACAAAAGAGGCCATTTTAAGAAAAAATTCCCATTTTAAGCAGGTAAAGGATATGCAAATTAGAATACAAAACAAAGACAAAACTTTTACAATTTCTCAAAAGCATTTTGCCCCATTGGAAAAAAAAAACCACATGAATACAATATTTGATATAATATGAAATGTGATATGGTTATATGTCCGATAGATTAATGCTTTTAATCCACACAATATATATTATTCCGTTTTGTTCACTTTTGCTTTGATAGGTACAGTATGCTACTAATATTAGTGACTGAAAATAAGGAAATAAATATCATGCTAAAGGCAGTCATGACTCTGTTGCAAGTACCTGTTAACAAGCAGCTGTGTCTGTTTATTTATTTTTTATTTTATTTACTTATTTATTTTCTGAATGACTACCTTTCAATTTTGGTGCTTGGAGACTAATTGTTTTGTGCCCAGCTCTGACTGTTGGATATTTATCTTTTTCCATTTTTGTTTTGCACTTTTGGATAAACATGTTCTTTTAAAATTAGCACCCAGAGAGCATTCTTATTTCAGTTGTCCCACTTCACCCTTCGGAAAAATGAAAATAAAGTTATCCCCTAGCCCATACTACCCACACCATGATCCTGGTGCCACTCCTTGGGATGCAGGCATGTAAAGTATTCACTTATTAACTGTATTTGGGCCATTGACAAATTGTGAGGATGGCACGTCCTGAAAAAGTTTAACTTCACAAAATCTTAAGTTATTGTTGGAAATACAACAGAAATACAACTAATTTTGTTTCCAGCAATGAAAATTCCACCGACGAGGTGCCTTTTAAAGATTATAAACACCATACCTGTATCCACAGTTGCAGGATGATACAGTTCCTTTGGAAAAGACAAGGGGAAAGGGAAGAGACTGTAAATATGATACCATACCATGCTTAGGAACAACAGCCTACAGTCTAGGGGTACAAGCACAGTTTCTGAAGTATTTTACCACACTGTTAGGCCTCAGACACTCACCTCTATGCTTGAGCCAGAGGAAAAGCCCCAGGCCCAGCAGAAGCATGGCACCAGAGACGCACAGGGCCAGGACTAGGGCTGAAGGCCGCTGATGTGAGAGGAAGCTCTGCTCCACTGTGTCAAGCTTGTTTGTTGCCCGGCAGATGTGTGGGTCACTTGTAGCCATAGGGATGTGAACCATAGTCCGGAATCGATTGACCTTTGATGGGACTAATGGGACGAGCATGGAGCCAGGTATCTCCAGGCCTGCTGGAGAGTGGTAGGTGAGGGTAGGACGTGGGTTCCCTTCAGCCACACATTCCAGGCTGACATTGCTGGGTGGAGGTCCTGGCACCTGGGAGAGGCTGAGGATCTCAGGCGGAGCTGGAGGAGAGGGAAATGCACCCTGATGGTTTATCTTCCACCTCCTCTTTGTTACAATAAGTGTTCCTTGGTCTATCGAAAACATAACATGGTATTTCCCATTTAAATAATAATTATGGTAATGTTTGTCATCTCAAAATTAAACCAATTGGGAAAAAAGCCACCAGAGCCTAGAATTTCTGAATATATACACTCTTTGCTTCTGCTACAGGCATTGTTGTGCTTTGATTGCAAATAAAAATCAAAGAACATCAAAATAGTTCCATGTGCTATTCTGATATCTACAGATGGCATAAACATCAGTATGTTGACGAGTAATCACAAGAGAAACAGCTTGAGTCCGACCCTCACCAGGGATATTGAGGAATGTTCCTTTTGGGCTCTGGTACATGGTACTTCTCGTGTTGTCCAGCTCCACTCTGCAATAGTACTGATCGATGTCAGAGAGCTCCAGTCCCTGGATGAGGAGAGACAGGTTCCTCTCCCGTGGGTTTCCCCGCAGAGAGTAACGGTTCGGCACATTAGGGTCTGAGCACTTTTCATACCTCCCTTCAGTGCTGTTCATCACACTGCACTGGAACATGGTAGGACCATGAAATGTTCCTGTTATCCATTTTACAAGGATCTCCCCTGTGAATGACTGCTGTTCTGGGTGGGTGAAAGAGCATGGTAGAATGGCATACTGTCCCTTAGTGCCATCAACCTTAGGCGAGTCATCAAGAGACCACTGCACACCACGACAACCTGGGGCATATGAGGAGAGAAATGGGTTTGAAAAGAGGACTCTTCTTTTGCTGCACTAGATTCACCAAACTCAAATTGAAACAGCATTTGTAAGAAAAGTACGCAAAAAGGTATAACATTTTGCTGGGGCAGTACCTTATACGTGCCTAAAATTAGCCAGCAATATATTACTAATTTGATCCTGCTCATTTTAATTTTTTTGATCCTTGAAGAACAAATACATACCTGCACTGTCACTTTATTTCAATGCACACACACACATAAAAATGTTTGTTCCTCTTGTGAAAGACAAGTTTGTGTGTATGTGTGTGTGTGTGTGTGTGTGTGTGTGTGTGTGTGTGCATTTGTGCCGTCATGGAAAGTCATCATCTGACATTGACACAATTATTGACACAAAGGCTATAAGGCTATAGGAGACACACTCTCATTTCTTTGAAATATTGCTTTCACCTTGACCTTTGTATGCATTAATAACTACTCTTAATGGAAGAGCTGTGAGAGACGGTTAAGCAGGAGCTTACCTATGATGCAGCAGAGAAGAAGGAGGCACAGCACCCAGTCTGACATTTTCAGTATGCTATACTAAGAGTTCACGAGAGGAAGAAAGAGCACCAGTTGTGAAACCAGGAAACTGCATTGGGAAACTATGAACCAGCTGAAATAGATTTTAACATTGTCAGCAAAGTATAGTAGCACCACTGACGAAAACACATTCACTTTCTGCTTTCATGATTAAGGAAACCAATCTCAGATCAGTTTAGCTTGGACTGTATGTATAGTTGTATTTGACTGTATGTATAAATAAAAGGTTTTCAGTCCGGCCTGCGTATCTCCCTATAACATTGCATATAAAGAAGGTGGAGTGGTTTCCAAGAGGCCACATAAGTCACAGTCTACACTCAGTGACCACCTTATTAGGTAGTCTAGTACGCAGGGCATGAATGCAAATATCTGACCAGCCAATCATGTGGCAGCCACTCAATGCATAAAAACATACGGTCATGAAGTTCAGTTGTTGTTCTGACACATCAGAATGGAAAAGAAGCAATAACTCTGTTACATTACATTACATTACATTAATGGCATTTGGCAGACGCTCTTATCCAGAGCGACATACAACAAAGTGCATACCCATAACCAGGGATAAGTGCGCTGAAAGACCCTAGAGGGAAGTACAATTTCAACTGCTACCTGCACAACAAAGATAAGGACCAGGGTCCATTTGATTTTTTAATTTAATTAATTTCTTTATAATACCGCAACACGCAAATGTATGAACAAACCCCTTAACTAGCCAAACACTGCTTACCTAGCCAAACTAAAACATCCTGATACACAAGCAAATCACAGAAAGACAATTAAGGTTTACAGGGAGGTAGGGAGGGACAGGGAGATGCTGCTTGAAGAGGTGCGTCTTCAGTTTGCACTTGAAGGTGGGAAGAGATTCTACTGTTCTGACCTCCACGGGGAGTTAGTTCCACCACCGTGGAGCCAGAACAGACAGTAGTCGTGAGCATGAGGTGGGAGTCCGGAGAGGGGGAGGTGCCAAGCGGCCTGTGGTGGCCGAACGATGAGGTCTGGCAGGGGTGTAGGGTCTGATGATTTTTTGGAGGTAAGCTGGAGCTGACCCCTTAACTGCTTGGAAGGCTAGCACCAATGTTTTGAATTTGATGCGAGCCATGACAGGCAGCCAGTGAAGGGAAGTAAGCAGGGGAGTGACATGTGAGTGTTAGGGACATGTGAGCATTTGGGACATGTGAGTTAATTGTGGCCATACTGTCAAAATTGATGTGGTTGATTATGATCATTATGATCAATGTATGGATTTCCCTCAATCAAAGTTCTTCATTAGCCACCACCATGTTTACAATCCCTTATTGTGCAGTAAGACGTTTTGCATGTCCAATGTAAAATTACAATATGTTGATGAGTAATGACTGTAATGATTATGGTTTCCAAACATAAACCATTTTGTGCTTACATCTGTGGAGTGCAGAACATGGCACTTCTATATGAAATTATTGATGCCACAGTTTGAACAGTGTTTGAGGTTCAAATACGGTTGCATCCTCTGGCCAGCCTCCCTCAAAGGAATCATTTATTACATGGTGTACAATTGTGTGCCTCTAATTTCATTTAACCCAGCCAGGCGAAGGTGAAGAATAAAATGAAAATGAAAATTGTACAATACATTAAATGAATACACTATGCATAGCAATTCTTCTCATCCTCACTGATGTTCTTCTCTTCTGTTTGACACCAGTTTCAGAAACAACTCACTGGTGCTCTCTTTCATAGTTGATGACTGATTTTTGGACATTTGTGCACTTAACATTTGCATGTGTGTAGTCAAGATTTACTTGTTTGTCACTGTTATTTACATATATGCTGTGACAAAATCACATCAGTTCAGTTGGATGGGTTTGTAGGTTCATTTGTGTGTTGAGATGTGAGTTTACTTTGGTGAAAAAATGTGTTTTCCATTTGTATTTTTTGTGAAAGGAACCATAAATTACTAACAGGTTTTGCAAAGGTAGATGTTAGGTTTGTGCTGACATTGTGAACTACAGTTTCATTCATAGTGTATGCAAAATAAAAAATACTGTAAGCTGTTAATATGGTTCAAGAACGTAGAAACTACTGTATATCAAATATTAAGAAATTAAACTTGGAATCTCTACTTAAGAATTAAGCACAAAATTGCAAGTAAATACAAAATTCATACATGTGTATGTCTGTGTGTGTGTGTGTGTGCTTGAGTGTGTGTATGTCTGTGTATGTGTATGCATGCATGTACTGTATGTGGTGTGTTTGTGCGTATATTGTTCAGCATGTTCTGTGTGAGTGTGTGTGTGTGTGTGTGTGTGAGAGTGTGTGAGAATAGGATGGAAAGATAACAGGCCTGGTGGTCACGTTGTTTTTGGGGCAGTGAATCAGAGCAGATGTGTCACTGCTCTGGGCAAGGCTGGAGGGTGAGGGAGTCTCACACCATACTCAGCCCACAAGATCAGCAGGAGCAGCATGGACTCTCAACCGCTCTTTACCTTCCTATTCCTCCTACTCTCACACCCAGCAGGTGAGTGGAACCACTGCTACTTTCATCTTGCTGGACTAACTGATCTGCCAGTCCAGCTAAACACAGGGATACTGAATTATATTGTAATTTGACAGGGGTATTTTATAAGGAACTTGCAAGGGTGCATAGTGCCAAACTAAAGTAAGCTGGGTTGACTTTGATTTTGCGTTATGTGTTTTATTGGCTATTGTACCACTGTCCAAATCATCAAGATATATGATGCCATTGTTATTATATAATAATATTAAAAAAATAATTTTATATATGGCGGCACAGATGGTGCAGTGGGTAGCACTGCCACCTCGCAGCAAGGAGGTCCTGGGTTTGAATCCCCGTCGGCTGGGGCCTCTCTGAGTTTGCATGTTCTCCCTGCGTTTGCGTGGGATCCTCCGGCTACTCCGGTTTCCTCCCACAGTCCAAAGACATGCAGTTTAGGCTGATTGGAGAGTTTAAATTGGCCATGGGTATGAGTGTGTGAGTGAATGGTGTATGTGCCCTGTGATCTGGAGACCTGTCCAGGGTGTATTCCTGCCTTTCGTCCAATGTATGCTGGGATAGGCTCCCTGCGACCCTGTTCAGGATAATGAATGAATGAATGAATCATTTTAAATATACCGCTTACATGAACCAGACGGCATCTCCTGAGAAAAGGTTTGCTCTATTTGGTATAGGCATCCATCCTGATAGTTTTGATGATTGACATTTGATGAGCCCTGATATAAGATCAGGTTTTGTGGCACTCAAAGAACCAAAAGATAGACATTCAAACAAACTTTTGAAAGTACTCAGTGGTTTTATTGAAATTTCCTTCTTCTCCCTGGGGACTAAAATGATATTGCTCCTGGCATGTGGTGCCTGACTGATCAGGGATGGGGCTTCATCTTGGGTCAGCTGTGGGACCCAGTGAAATATGTGCACTCACTCACATACACACACATGAATGTTCACAAACAGGCCTAGGGGCTTGTCTCGTATTCCATAGCAATCTGATTATAACCCAGGGTGAGCTGAAGCAATTCATTTTCTAGATGTTGCAGCTCACCCTGATATGAGACCTCAACAGGACCATGTTTTTGTTGCACTCAAAAGTGCCAAGAAATTGACATTAGAAATATTCAACAGCAGTGTCTCTCTAAATATATATTGACACTGTTTATCATAAACATCCACAGATCTTGTTGTGCATGGTTTTATTTAAAACTACTTTCTACTGTAATAGTATGGGCATGTAACTACTGTATCTATATATCTACGCAAAAGTCTCCACCAAAGCACACCAGTATTCTGGGGCGAGAGACTGCTGAGTTTTTCAAATGTAAATTTTGGTGCTTTGAATGCCACAAAAATAACTTGCCTGCTGAAGTCTGCTGTGTCAGGGTTAGCTGCAGCCGATATCTACAAAACATTTCAAATCTCATCATAAATATATGCATGGATAGATAGCACTCCAGGTAAATAGAAACAGTCAATAGAATTCCAGTTTTAGGTGAACTGCCCATTTTAGTTTTTCTCTGTCTATACTTGTTTCCAGCTGGGCATGAAGATGGCTGGTCAATGAAGGTGCCTCCTGAGGTACGGGCGATAGAGGGGTACCCTGTGGTGTTGCCTTGCTCCTTCACCCATCCGCATCACACACACCACTCTTCCATGTTAGTCTTGTGGAAGCTGGGTCACGGTCCAACCGGCACAGTGCTTTTCCAGTGCGCCAGTCACAATGACAGCCACCGGTGTCAGACAGAGCCACAACAGGACCACCGGTTCCGACTAGAGGGTAACCCACGGGAGCATGACCTGACACTCAGAATCAACAACGTTGCCTTGCAAGACAGTGGCCGCTATTTCTGTCGTGTGGAGTTGCCAGGCCACCCACATGCCAACTTTGAGAACAAGATAGGCACGCGCCTGAGAGTAGAAGGTAAATACAGCTACAGTGCTTTTCCATGTATAAACATGCACACATAACCTAAAACATTCTGAATGGGAACCCAGGGCTGTTTTTGAATGAATTATCAGAAACATCCCTGCCAGATATTGTCTAACATGTACTTTCTATCTAATTGTCAAATGTTTTTTTGTGCATATGTGTGCAGCTGGCCCGCGGATCCTTGGGCTCTCAGTAGAGGGCAGTGAGGAGTCCGGGTATAGTGCGCTATGCCGTGTCCAGGGATCGCCACTTCCAGACATCCAGTGGACTGGCCCTGGAGAACCACTAGAGGGCTCCCCGCTCTCTCCTGTTGCTCATGAGGCCCCTGTCCAGCATCACACCTCCAGTCTTCTGCAGGACATCATCCCTGGAGAACAATACACATGCAGTGCTTCCAACCCCCTGGGGAAGGATCAGGCCACCCTCTACCTGCTTACCTCCACCCCTACCCAGACTTTGTCTGGACCCACACCAGTCCTGCTGCTACTCTCCTTCTCCCTGGGGACCAAGATGATATTGTTCCTGGGATGGGGTGCCTGGCTGGTCAGGGACGGGGCTTTATCTTCCTGGGTCAGCTGTGGGACCCAGTGAAATGTGTGCACACAGACAAATGTTCACAAACAGACCAAGTGACTTGTTGCTTAGTCCATAGCCATCAGGTTGCAACTGATAAAACCGTTCTTGGAGAAACAACTTGATCACACCAGCTTTAGTTAGATGGAAGGGATAACCCATCATGTAACTGTGCTTTCATTTCCCTCTTACTAATATTATTTTCAGTACAGCCCTGTGTCTCTGATTCTATTTCTTATCATCAATATTTGAGGCAAGCGTTGTGGCTCATATTGCCTGGGCCAGTATATTAGTTTTTGCATGTCCTACCCAAAGGTAAATTATTGCAAAGGAAGATACATGTAATGCATACAGGGTAGTTGTGTTTGTAAGTTTATTAATATGATTTAGCGTATGATTTAATCCAAAGCAACTTAAAGTTAATTAGACTAAGCAGGGGACAGTACCCCCAGGAGAAATGTGGGGTTAAGGGTCTTGCTCAAGGGCCGAACAGCAGTGCAGATCTTATGACTACACAGCTCTTCAGACTAGTCATAAATAAATAAATAAATAAATAAATAAATAAAAAGAATCCCGAATGGAAAATTAAAACCTTCTGCACTCCAACACATGGGAGCATGTTTTTGTTGTTGTGGGTTTAGCATTTAAACTGGTGTAAAGTCTGCTTTCATAATGGAATGTTTAGTGCAACTTTTGTGTGTGTGTTTGGTCAAGTCACTTAGCCCTAACATCCGTTACTTATGGACTTACACAATGCAGTTGGCTTAAATAGTAGTAGTAGCAGAAAGCAGAAATGATAGTGGATTATGAGAGAAAACTTCTACAGAACCTTTAGTCTATAATAGTATTTCTGGCACATGACTGTCATGTGCTTGTAGTCTTCCTGTTTTCTCTCCTGATTTTGCCCGTTTCTGTACCATTTTGTCATTCTGTTTCTACCAGGCTTTGTCAGACTTCTACCCTTCAGTTGATAGCACACTTCCTTGCTTGTCTTCATAATTATCTATATATGGGAATGCCCCTACCCTTGTTAGCTTTAAGAAACACCTTGATATTTGTCTCTTCAAAACAGTGTTTAATCACCTTTGCTCAAGTTTTAGCACATTTCATTGGAGGCCTTCGCCTGATATTTTTATATTACTCCAGCAATTTTACTTATTGTCCTTTAGTAGCATATATTGCGGTTTCTCTACTTACTATCCTGCTTATTATGACCATTATGGGCTTGCTCTTGTGTGCCTGTATGATTTACCTCTGCTGCTTTTGTATGCCTTGCCCATCATCTTGTCTTCACTTTGCATGTACCATGTTCTGCCTGCATGTTTATTGCTTGAATCTGCTTTTATGCATTGCCATTTTTTATTGCAACCAACACTTCCTATAATTTGATATTAATCTTTCACATCAGTGTGGAGGAATTTTATCTGACTTCTTTGCAGAAGTGACCCAATTCAGACAAATTGGTAGGTTTTGGAGCATGAACTAACTGCCACAGTATCTCTTTTGGGTTCAGGACTTTGACTGGGCCACTTCATTTTGTTTCTTTTCAGCAATTCAGATGTGAACTTGCTGCATCACCCAACTGACAGATAGATGACCATATATTCTACTTAATTCAATTCAATTGAATTCAATAATGGCAAATCATCCAGGTCCCGAGGCAGAAAAAATCTGCACACCATCACACTACCACGACCATGTTTCACAGTGGGCATGCGGTTCTTATTTTGAAATGCTGTATTTGCTTTACACCAGATATATTGGGAGTCCTGCAAAAAATTCCACTTTTGACTCATCTTCCACAGAATATGAGCAATTTATCCCTTTTTCTAATATTACATTTTGTCTAAAGAAAAAAAAAGGAAATCAGGAAGGGGTATACTTTAGGAATTTGAATGAGATCAAAAGAAAATGTATAACAGAAATACAACAAATAAAACATGCATCTACTGTAATCATACATTTCATTTGCACTTCACAAACAAACTTCAACGATAGTCTTTTTTAGAATATTCTCGGCAACCTCCTTGTCTGCCAGAGCCCCCTTTTCCCCTCCCAGCACCTCTCTTTCTCCTTTGCCCCTGCCCTGCCTCCTCTTCCTCCTCTCTTGAAGCCTGTACCCAAAGAGTGTTGAAGGAACCGGGTGCCTGGTACCCTGGCTGGGTGTTGTCAAGGGGGTCCTTGGAAAGCAGCACGCAAATAGCAGGCACATTTCTGCTGACAGTGAGGCTATCTAGACCTGCAGCAGGCTCCAGGGGCTCCCACACTTCATGAACAGTTCGGTACAGCAGCTGGGTGTACTGATGTAGGCCACGCATGCGTCGCTTAAGGATTTCAGTACATGTGATAGCCTTTGCAATGCTTTTACCAGCACCAGAGAACAGGATCTGGCGGCATGTATCGGGCTCCATGCGGCCCATGGCGAAACCCATCAAGTTGCGGATCTTGCTGCCGTCTTTCACCCTAACCTCGGGCGTATCGCTGGCCAGTCCTGGGTAGGGGCAGGGGAAAGGCTGCTCCACTATCCGCGCTTTCTTGTAATTCTCCATTAAATCTGCGTAAGGGAAACAATCCCATAGCCGCACAAGTAAAACTGCAATAAAAAAAGTCAAGTGAGCGCACTGACACGGCAAGATATTAACAGGTTAATAAGAAAGTTAACCTGCCACTCCGCAAGTTAGATAACGTTAGCTAAAGAAGCGCTAGCAAATCTATCTATACGGTAGCCTACTTGCCATCATCACCAATTCAACTGAACAGTGGCCGAACACTGCAATTTACCACTAACACACAAACAACGTTAAAAATGTCTTACCAAATTCAACTGAACCTTCTACTGAACTTTTCCTCTTCTTCTTCTGTGGCCCAATAATAGGTAGCACCTCAATCTAAAATTGAATATCGCCACCTACTGTACCAGAGTGTGTAGCATCATGCATTTATATTGTTTGTTAATCCTGTATTTTGTAAATATTTAAATAATCCATCGTTTAACTCCAATTGTCCCCTATCTCGTGTTACCTTTTCATGCTCCATTATTTGTTATTTGCATCCATTCTTGCACGAATTGGAAACCTGTAAATATACTGTGGAGATTAGTCACTGACACATTCACACATGCCCCCCGAAGAGTGTTTCTGATCTGTTGAACGGGTGTTTGGGGTTCTCCTTAATTGCGGAGAGAATTATTCGGTCAAAAACGATCTTCTTTGGCCTTCCAGCCCCGTTACAACTAGTGAGCTCGTTACTGTTCTCTTCTGAATTATATTACAAACAGTTGACTAAGGATTCGACTGGGTCAATTGCAGTGCGCTTAGCTGGAGTTTAAACCTATAGTCCACCTGCGATTTAAATTCCAACTAAGCACTCTGCAATTGACCTGACCTATCTGTTTTTCTTTCATCACATTTCTCAACCTCGTACATTGTCATGAACTCGTGTTCACAGAGGCAAATAACAAAACCAATCAAAACTTAGAATCAAGACTAGACACTGAAAGCTCTCTTTGTGTGTGTGTGTGTGTGTGTGTGTGTTGGTGAGTAATCACGCAGGTATGTCCACACTCAGCTCCCTCCTGAAGTAATACATACAGAGTCTATATCGGTCGTCTTTTACGATTGTTACATATCACACTGTGCGATGTAGCCCCAACAATATCCAATATTTCGTTGCTGTCACACTGTGCGATGTAGTTTTAATTAATACAGTTGGATACAATTGTGATGTAATTGCAGAGAATATGAGATTGTACACATGTGGCCAAAACATGGGGTATACATTTACACTGTCAGTTCACAGCCAGCTGATTTGCATAGCTAATTAAATACTATAAATTGTTACCAAATGAAACAGGGTATACATTTACTCTATAGACCCTTATCTTTAATAGTGTACATTACTGACACCACACTTGACACACAGCAATGTATTCGGGGCTAGTCAAAAAAGAATCCCGACTGAAGCCCCGGAAGCCCGACGCTGATGATGCCACTGCTGTGCGATTAGAGCAGAGATTCCATTCTACGATTACAGCCGCTACGTCATCTGACATCCACGCGCAGAATTTGAGGATGGTGGAGCAGAAAGCTGTAGATTAACCGTGTCGTTTTTTGCCCGGAAAAAGGCATTCTAAACACGGATTATTTTCTCGCTTTCCTTTTGGATATTAGCTACATTATTACTGCTCAACTCTGGATACTTACTCGGGATACAAAACGTTTTGAGAGCTGAAGCAAAAGCGATACAATTTTAATGGTGCACTTTATTAGCCTAGGCTACTTTATCCTATGTTGCAAGTACGTTCATATTTTAGTAGGTGACACTTGAAATAACAGTGTGTTTATTGTGGCTAGAGTGTTACGATACAGTACGTCATGTATTGCATTACGATGCTCCTATTGGTTGGTCGATTGCTCGATTGGCCTATACCCATTTTAACTCCACGAAGGACGCAATTTAATACATCCGATTAATCAGAAACACCCGTAAAGCCATTTGTCCCAAACGTTATGGTTCCTTGAAATAGGGGGACTACCAAAAAAATGTTATTTCTGCATGATGAAACCAAAGCATGTAATTTGCCTCCACGTTATGGGGCATACTGTATTTGTTTCTTATGTTTTCAATATCGGTTTGGATTTGAGAAGTCCTGTTGTGTGTGTATGTCATTAGAAGCCAGTTACAACTTTCACATGGTTGCTGAGCTCATTGGTCGATGTCCCACAGACCGATCATTTCTAGCAGCCTTTGGGAGCCACAACTTTTGCAAACACTGTATGATAAAGGATGTTTACAGCTGTACAATTTATGTTGAAATGGTGATCTGGATTACATTTGATTACAATTCAAAATTAAAATTGGATTATAATGACTGAATACTACTGCATGTCACATCTGCGATAATCCTGAATTTAAACATTATTACTTAACTGCAGGCAAGTACTGTCTGGATTTATTTTATTTGTTAAAAAAATAAAAATGTAATAATAATATGTTTAAAATGACCAGTCACGTTGCACATGAAACATATGAAGGTATTGCTCTTATATTCTAATCATTACGGTAAAACGTCCCGTTTCCTTAAGTTTCATTTTGCCTTAAGTGAGAGAAGTGCAGATAATACTGAATGGCTTGGTTTCATGCTGCTGACACGGTGAGGCTATGTCCAGAAATATTTTTTAATAACAATTGTTGTTTTTTGTTAATGAAAATGTGAGTGTATGTGAAGTTGAAATCTTAACATTAATAGACATATTTAATGTGTATTAATTATAGCCTAGAAAGTCAAGAAACTACATTTTAAATGATACTATGTATAAGGCATATTCATGTTTTATTCATATTTTTACAAATACGGTATATTTATTATTATTATATTGTACATGTTTGGGGAAAATCAGTTAGTTACTATTGCATTATTCAGCAATTTAATGGGATCAATTGAATGTAAATCCTATTCAATTCTTGAATCTTTCAGCCTCATCAGTGTATAACTTTCCTGAATACAGTTTTCAGGCACTTTGGTAACACTTAAATGAGACATATTTCAGATTCATAAATCCGGAAGTGTGTGCGGTGGCAGTTTTTCTTTGGGGGACAGGAGGGAAACATCTTGGAGAATGAGGAGGAGAGTGAGGGTCATTATAAAATGGGCAGGACAAATCTCGCAATCTGACTGGTTAATAGCAGTGATAAAATAACAATATACCACTGCTATCAGAGCCGTAGAAGGACATTCATTGTTCACCTCATGTAGGCTCCTGAATGTTGATCAATGTGCCTTCTCCAAATAATAAAATGAGTAGACCTACGCAACGCGATCCCCCTGACTTTGGACAGTTTTCTATGTTTGCACATTATTGTTTTTGCTTAATCATTCTATCATGTTGCAGACTGGCAAATTCCCTAAGTCCCTGCGTTTTCTATAAACAATAGTTTTACTCAGGTACAGTAATGTGCAGTGATGATTATACACTTAACACAATGAAGATAAATCAGAAAGCAAGTACTATTCAAGTATTTATTTCATGCAATATTGGTTTATGTAGATGAAAGTAAGTAAACAGATAACAATATATTGTGAAAACAAAAATAGTAGTCTCTTTTGGAGAACAAAGTCAATATCTAGTGTGGCCACCCTTTGCTTTGATTATAGCATTTAATCGTTCACATGTTTTTTATTTATTTCTTCACTCGTTAAACCATTCCAAATGGTTTGAAGTTCATTCCAAAGATATTCTTTCGATGATTTATTTATCTTGGTATCCAGCAAATCCCAGATTTGCTTAATTGGATTAAGGTCTTGAGTCATAACTTTTATGTCACCAGATGATTCTTTTCATCAAGTGACCAACCGGCATCATAAAATGAACAATCTCAGAGAGCTCCTTCCATCCTGCCATCATGTTTAACACTGTGACACTGCTCAAAGTTCAGGTTACCTTAAATACTGGAAGACCTGACCATCAGAAGGAATTTTGCTGAATAATGTTGTTTCAAACCAGTTTAAACAAATTGTTTAGCATTAACAATCATGGAATGAGCCTTCAAACATGCTTTCATGCTATGCAAAAGTAAAATTTCAATTTCTCTAAAGAAAAAGATGTTTTTAGTGTTTCTGTTTATTAGCCATACTTTTACTCAAATGTAATTGTGGGAATTATTTTTTTGTGCTCATTGACTAAAATACTATTGTTCCACCAGATTTTTTAAAAGAAGTAATATATTAGGACCCCTTTTAGACAAACGTGATGGTGTATAATCATCACTGCACACTACTGTATATTATTGCACACGCCACCTACCAAAATAGCTGTCTAGCTAATTTACATCCATATTGGGTGAACCAGGTAGGGATTAGAGCCTTTTGTATACATAGTTGCCCCCACATTGTAATATTATAATAAAATTAAATATATAGAATATATAGAATAGATAGAATAGATAGAATAGATAGAATAGATAGAACAATAAAAATAAATAAAACAAATGAAATGCAAGACAATACATGTTGGACATTTTAAAAGAAGTAAAAGCAAAGTAAAGCTTGAGTAAGATCATCATGAAAACCATTCAAAAGAAGTACAGTCCACTCCAAAAGTATTGGAACAGACCGGCCAATTCCTTTGTTTTTGCAACACACTGAATGCATTTGGGCTTGAGATAAAAAGATTTCAGAATATAAGCTTTCATTTCCCTAGTATTTACACCTTGATGAGGTGTTAAACTACTTAGAACATAGCACCTTTGATATCAGACCACCCACTTTTTAGGTGACGAAAAATATTGGAAAAGACTAAATGAAAGTAAATAACGCTTAATATTTGGTAGCATATCCCTTGCTTGCAATAACTGTATCAAGCCTGCGACCGATTGACATGACCAAACTGGAGCTTTCTTCTTTTGTGCTGCTTTTCCAGGCTTTTACAGCAGCCCCTTTCAGTTTGTTTGTCTTGAGGGGTTTTTCCCTTCAATCTCCTCTTCAGGAGGTTCAAGTGGGCTAAGGTCTGGTGATTGACTTGGCCAGTCTAAAACCTTCAACTTTTCCACCCTAATGAAATCTTTTGTTGTGTTGGTAGTGTGTTATAGCCCGAACTAAAAGAGGTTCCTGCATCTCTTTTAGAGTAGCAGTCCTCTGGCTACCGTATACCTGGCTTTGTGCATAGCAGAATGTGAGTAACATGAAGTGACACAAAAGCCCCAAGTCTAGGGAAGACAGGGCTTAAACAGAACAGATGTATCTGTATACGATTACAAAACAATCATGCGTGCTGACTGCATGAGGGAGACATGAACGTGAAAAGAGCGCACTCTCACAGAGGTGATACCTGGAAAATAACTGAGCCGGCTAAAAGTTATGTATGGTACAGTGGTCAATGCTTTAAAAACAAGTACAATATTTTAAAAATCAATTAATTTCACGGGTAGCCAATGTAGAGATGCAAGAACAGGAGTGGTGTGAGCTCTTGGCAAACTGATGGATTTATTTGCTTTTTCCCCATTCAGCATCATGTGGATTCAGGATTTCACTACTTATGTGGCTGGAAGCACACATTTTTTCATTGACCTGCAGTTAAAAAACACCAAGCTTGTCATTGATGGCAACAGTTTGTACCGCAGATTGTATTTAGCATCACGCTTTGATCACCAGCATGGGGGAGAGTATGACTCCTTTGCTCGTCGCATCCAACATTTTTTTAGGGTCCTCTTCCTCTGCAACATAAGCCCCTTTGTTGTGCTGGACAGCAGTATGGATCAGAGTGACAAGAAGTTCAAGATTCTTAAGCAGCGAGCCCAGACTAACATTACAGTGGCTCATGCCCTGTCAACAGGATCTCGGGGGACAATCCTACCTGTCCTTGGTAAAACTGTGTTCAGGCAGGTCCTGTCTGAGCTGAAAGTGCCATTTGTACAGTGCATTGCAGATGCTTCGAGGGAAATAGCATCCCTGGCTAACCAGTGGAATTGTGCTGTGCTGACAATGAACAGCATCTTCTACATCTTTGATTTAAAGGGAGGTTGTATCCACACAAATGATTTTGGCTGGGACAAAGTAAATGAATGTAAGAAGACCTCTGAGAGGCACATAGATGCTCGCCTCTTCTCCATCAACAGATTCTGCGAACACTTCAACCACATGAACAAAGAGCTTCTACCACTGTTTGCTACCATGGTCGGCCATACTGCTATGGCTGGCCATGATTTCACTAAACTGCACAAAATTATGGAGACTTTCTTCATCCAGGCCAAGTTCCCAGAGCGGCCACACACCTGCAAAGACAGGACACATGATTGCATTGACAGCCTCCTCCACTGGTTGGCTCAGTTCACAGATCCACAAGTGGCCCTAAAAGGGGTGCTGGAAGTTATTGGAGGTGCCCATAAATTGAGGTATGCCCACTCCCTCCTCTCCTCTGGAATGAAGCAATACAGCCTCTCTGTGAGCAACCTGATCCCATTCTTCACCGAGGGAGCCACACTGTCCAATCTGCCAAACATCATTGGAGACTTGCCACCGTGGATCCTCTTGGCACTGGCTAAGGGGGAACTAGGCTTCTTCGTTCAAAATGTACTGGTGTTGCAGAGAGTGATGTTGCACACTCAGGTTGAGGATTTCCAGCTGCCAAGTTGCAACACAACCTCACAACCGATTCGACAGGTACTATACAGCCTGTTGCTCGATGGGAAGCAGGGACTGACACAAACAGGTCCTAGGGATGCAAGGGTGAACTTGTGTTCAACTAACTGTGTACAGGAGTTTGAGAGAGAGGGTCTGTTTTTGAAGCAATCCACTGTTCCAGCCGTCCTGACAAAAACTGTCCTGCACCTGCCTCTGGAGAGCCTGAACAAGGTAATGCATACCATCTATTCTCAAAACATAGCCATCTGCATTGTTCTGAGTTGAACTGTGGCCCTCCAGAACCACTTTTCATTTGCTATATTACCAGAAACCTGACACTACTGAGAGCTACTGGGATGGCTTCTAAAATAGTTGCTTTTGGGATCTTAAGTGCCACACCCAGCTTTTAGCACAGTGTACCAGTAAACACTGTGGTTGGAATTAACTTGGGGCGGCACAAGGTTGGTGGTTCTAATCCTGGTGTAGCCACAATAAGATCCGCTCAGCCGTTGAGCCCTTGGGCAAGGCCCTTAACCCTGCATTGCTCCAAGGAAGAATTGTCTCCTGCTTAGTCTAATCAACTGTACATTACTCTGGATAAGAGCGTCTGCCAAATGCCAATAATGTAATATAATGCAGTGCATAATTGGCCACTAGAGTCAGCTAGAGAAAGGGGGGCTCAGTCAACAGGGACCTCCCAATAGTGACTGGCCAACTGACATTGTGATCTACCAGAATCAGCTGTGCATGCACTACAGGCCGTGGTGGAGTGGCATGCGGATGCCTTTTTTGTGTTAAAAGGCAAATATATTGTTAATATTCAGCCTGCTGAGCAATTTTGACTGAACATGACAAAAAAAATCCTGAAATTTAAAAACCTTTCGATGCAATGCAAAGCTATGCTTTGGAATTTCAATGGTTAATTTGGGCATACAGGCGTGTCTTATTTAGGACAGGTATTGTGCTGTAATGGCCAATTACATTTTCCCATCTTGCAGGTGAGGAAACTGATCCGGCTTAAGGTACTTTTGGACACACTGGAAGTGAAACGATCTTTGCTCTCGCTGGTGCCCCCACACCTGCATTTGACTGTGTGTGTAACGTGTTATTGGTTGAGTCACGCTGAGCCCCAACCAGATCTGCAACATCTTCAAGCCTTGCTGGTGGGATTTGTGTTTGGAGAGCTCAATAAAGTGAAGACCAAAGAAGGTATGTTGCCTGTAATTTAAGTTTGCACTATACAAGTGTTTCTCAACTCCAATCCTTGGGACTCACTTGCCAGAATGTTTTTGTTGTAACCAGGAACTCACACACCAGATTTTCCGAAATCTTACCAATATAGGACAAATCAGCGAGATGTCACAACAGCAAGGAACCTAATTCCCAGTGGATAATGTCTCTGGCCCTGCTGCCTACTGGTGTTGAGGAAAATGAATTTGCTACTCTTTTGGGTTGTGAGAATTTCTCACCAGGTCTTGGGCCATTCTATCTGAAATCTTTCTTGCTCTCCAGACCTCTGAAACACTGAGAGAGTTTTTGTAGCCTTATCCATCTTGGTGGAAATTAACCATCTTCATTCTGGATAACTATTTAGAGCAGGGCTGCCCAACCCTGTTCCTGGAGATCTACTGTCCTGTAGGTTTTCACTCCAACCCTAACACAGCACTCCTCATTCAACAGCTTCAGATCTCATTGAGCTACTTAGTAGGTATTAGTAGTAGTATCAGGTGTGCCAAATTTGGGTTGAAGTGAAAACCTACAGGTCGGTAGATCGCCAGGAATAGGTTTGGGCAGCCCTGATTTAGAGGAACTGTCTGGTCATTAACACCAGACAGAACAGTAACTGCAGTTGGATAGAAGGCATGAAGTTACTTCAGAGTAAAAAGTTCAGCCCTGGAATTGTATTCACCTGACTCATTGAAGCCCTAACGAGTAAATCGCTGGGGTCTGGGCCAGAGTAATCATCTTTTTAAGTAACAAAGAATAATCCAATAATTGCACAGGGCCTTTCCTTTAAAAAAAAAAAAAGTGTGAGCTCCTGGTTACAACAAAAAACCTACTGGCAAGTGAGGGCTGGAGTTATGAAACACAGCACTATACCACGATTCTTCAAATACACAGCACTATACCACTATACCCACGATTACTGAAAACAGATTTTGATTTAAGTAATCCTGCATACAGGCTTAACTGTTTCCACATATTGCTAAATATCACAACATAGTTATAAGATGTGTTGTACATGTGTATAAACAAAGTGTATTATCTTAAAACATAACATGTCTTGCTATTACTTCAACTCTGTGGTCATTTGTCCTTGGGATGTGTTGCTGGGACTGGCCAGCTTGTGGAGACTCATGCTTCCTGCCACAGCTTCTAGCCACTTCCATTGCTTTTCATCAAAAAAGCAATGAAAACTAGTGAGTAATGAGTAAATGTCTCTCATAGCCACATCAGTGGATGTCAGACTAGCTGTTGGTTCTGCATTAGTTGACGGGGTGAGACATTTGAATCTCAATGAGACATCCAAATGTCTAAAGTCTAAAGGGAGATGCAGGTAGCCAGTTATAGCGTGTACAATTTTGGACTCCTCTTTGTAGGGAAGAAAGAGTGGTCCCAGGATCTGGCTGCTGTTTGGAAGAGGCTAAATAAGTTGCGGATGAAAATAGACAGGAAGGGGCCCGATCCAGGGGCAGCCCACACGTTCAGCCAATGGCAGTCCTGCATGCGGATGAGCCTCCTCCTGAACCAGCTGCTTTGTGTCCCTCTGCCCGAGCCTGGGTGTGCCTGGTATGCAATAACCTCTCCCCACCTTCTCCATCAACTTTGGTCTATTTCATTCAGATTCACCTGTTTTTTATTTATTTTAATATAATATATTATTATAAGACCATTTTATATCCCCTCTGATAGGTTGTACAGGGGGACATTGGTGCACCAAGTGTTGAAGATGATGAAAGAGGGAAACGCCCCAAAAGACCTGCTGCAGGGAGCCTGTCTTCCGGGGCAGCTCTTCAGAGACCTGATGGGAGCTGTGCAGAGCTCTGTGGGTGGAGACTTCTTTATGAAGCAGAGGAAGAGTACCCGGAGGCAAGCACACAAGCAGCAGATAAATCTTACAGAGAGTCCCCAGTCTACCGAGGACAGCTTTGCACAACCAGAATGTGACGATGAGAATGAAAATGATGATAATTATGACGACGACAATAGTGATGATGAGCAGGAAGAGGAAGTGCAGTACTGGGAACCAGCCTGCTCAGTCCGGGTGCGATTCAGGACCACGTCTCGGACCACCCGGTATCGAGAACGCGTCAGAATGAGAAAACCAGCGCGGGTAATGTGGTAAATAAGGACAATCCCTTTGCTGTACCAATTTAACAACTGTCTAAAATGCAGTGTGACACCTTATATTATATATTGTATATTATATACTATACATTATATAGTGTGCATTAACAGAAGTATACAGTATTTGGCATAATCCTTTACATCCTTTACATACTGTTGGCAGTTGAAATTGTACTTCCCTCTAGGGTCTTTCAGCGCACTTAGCCCTGGTTATGGGTATGCACTTTGCACTTTGTTGTACGTCGCTCTGGATGAGAGCGTCTGCCAAATGCCATTAATGTAATAATAGAGTGTATTCTCTGCATTCCTGTTTAAGGTTGCAAAGGGAGGGAATTTACCAGGTAATTTTAGAAAATATTCTGAAACTTTGGGAATTGTCAATCTCATGACATCACACAAATTGAATAACATATTTAGGAGGATAGTATAAATTCTCCAGAGAACATAAAGTTGGCTGTGGTTGAGATAAATAATTAGCCTAGGTCAAGCAAGTCAAGTTACATTTTTTTAGTAAATATATTCCACACATACATAGGCTTATCTAATTTGCCATCTTAAATGGAAGGAAAGGATTAAAATATAGCAGGGTATGGTTGGTTATTTAGGATAATATGTTTTTGCACCTTAAGTAATTTCCTTCAAACAATAACGGTTGAGACATAATTTTAGCCTATGATCAAAGTCATATGTTATGATCTGTTCAGATAAATTTTCTCTGAACAGATAATTGATTACAGAACGAATAATAAAGCTTCCTTAAATATTTTGCACATCTACAAATCCCGTTTGGTGCTGATGCAGACAGCAGTACTAGCCTATACTAAACACCAGAAATGAACTGAAATAATTATGCATTATGGAGTAGGGCCCAGTAATATTGTGATTGCCTTCCCTACAATATCAATTAATTGATATTGAATATATTCAATAATTGCTTATTGAATATATTCAATATTTATTGCAAAGCATGGCATGTGATCACATATATACTGTAAATAAAATGCTACATAGTTCAGTAACAATTCACTATATTATTTGTTTATGTGGGCTGCATGGGTTTCCCCTCCCAAAAGATATTGACATTTGATCATACAGGGAGAGACCTGACTTGGGTAACTGCAATTCCCTCTTGGCTGGCCTCCCAGCGTCCGCCATCAGACCCCTCCAACTTATCCAGAATGCAGCAGCTCGTCTGGTCTTCAACCTTCCCAAATACTCACGTTGCCCCCCTGCTTACTTCCCTCCACTGGCTGCCTGTCATGGCTCGCATGGAATTGCTTGTTTGTTTTTTTTGTGATAGGCCCTGGTCTTTAGCTTTGTTGTGCAGGTAGCAGTTGAAATTGTACTTCCCTCTAGGGTCTTTCAGCGCACTTATCCCTGGTTATGGGTATGCACTTTGTTGTACGTTGCTCTGGATAAGAGCGTCGGCCAAATGCCATGAATGTAATGTAATGTAATGTAATGTAATGTAATGTAATGGTAATGAATCGCATAGGCACATTTTACACACTTGAATAAATAGAAATCAAACTTCCCTTGCGATTATATGGATTATAATGGAGTTGACGCTAAAATCACTGTGAAAGTATCAAAAACGCAGTCCCCAAAGAAATCGCCGGTCCATATTAAGGAACTGAGCATTTAAATGAGCCGTTTGGACTTCCGTAATTTGAGACGTCACAATTATATGCTCATTTGCATGACCGTCTTCAGCACGCCCCACCTTACAGCCGGAATCCAAACACTTGGCACAGACAGCATTCAGATTGTTGTGGAGCAATGAGCCAATCAGGTTCATTGATAATAACAAGCCTCAGAGACAGTCAGGAAAACAGCCTGTACTTGGTAAAGCATGAGATGCTGGAGAATGGACATATAAAACTGGATGGAGCTTGTCTTTGGTACTTAAAAACCACACAAAAATCTTCTTATGGATCTAAAATAAAACACTGGAAATGTTTACAATATGGGACCTTTAAATAATGGAGAATGTCTCATGTAAGCCGTATATGTGTGGAAAGTGTACAGTCTTATCTATCCTGGAGTGTTATTTTCATAGAATGTGATACGTGTCATTCACCCCATAACATGAAAAGGCCATTTCGGAATGCCTCGAGATGAGCCATTTAGTTTCGCCTGGTGCTACCCACAATATTTAAGTTGAAAGAACACAAAGCTAGTTTTAAAATAACCTTTTTCATGAGCATTGAAAATTCAGCCTTCAATTTGATGGAATTCTTGGGGACCTGCATCAGAATGGACTTGGAATTTGAACTGAGAAATTGTACAAATTGATGTACCAATTGAGTCATCTCATCAATGCTGTTTACTTTGAAATTGTTCATACTAAATTGGTCATTTCCAACACTTCATGCCACTTTTATCAAGTCAATGGTTTCAGTTTTGCCATGCTTCAATCAAATTGCCCCAGTTAACAGCGTACCATATGTTTGCACTTGACGATCATCTGCCCTTGACTCCATTAGGTGTGTAATGGAGGTAGCTTGCTAATCACCAACCATGGTCCACGCAACCACAGAGGTATTTTGATGCAAGTGATTTTATTTTAGTTTAAGGAAGCATCCTTACGGCACATCTGCATAGCCTGTTTGGCGCTGATGCACAGACAGCAGTACTAGCCTACACTAAACATAAGAAAAATATAGAAAATGTGATATGGTGAGTCTCTTCGTCCCTTGTGTCTTTTGTGATTTTAATACCAAACAAGAATGCGCAAACAAGAGTAATTTTATGCAAAATTAGAGACAGAGCTAAAAGGTTTATAAAAATTTTAATGTACAGATTTATTCTCCAACTGCCACAACAGTACTGGTTTCAGCTGTGTGAACACAGAACAAGAAGCACAGCCTTCACTTTCACACTGATGGTCCTCACTGTACCTTTTGGAAGAAACAGCACGCACAGGGGCTGTTACTAGTTTCACTTCGACCTGTTAGGCGGATCAAAGCACAGAAAAGCTATGGGTGCTCAAAAGTCACCCCAGGTAAAGGAACATCAGAGAGAAGACGCTGCCTTGCCTGTGGAGAAAAGGCCTTGAGAATCATTTGGTGAGGTATCTGAAGAGGGAAACGCTTCAGTATATGCTTCGAGAAGGCCGTTCTCTCATACAAATCAAAGAAATACAGTAGGGTATCTTCTTCATATGAAGAGTGCAAATGGACATCATTGGATAAATGACAGATAAATAATATCACACTTTACAGCAAAAATTATACAAATTAATATATATTCTACATTCTGGTTTACTTGATTATTCATTCTGTGGGCACAAAGGAATGTGCAGTGAGGGCTGGGGCACATGTGAAGAGGAACTGAACGTGGAATGAGCTCCCTGGGAGGTCATGACTGAACCTGAACCTGTCATCTTAACAACCCCATTCAATAACCTTTTATTGTGAAGCAAATCTCTATTAAAACCAGGAGGGCAATTCAGTCTAACTGCAACTGCATGCAATCTCTTCCTTAACTCTGAGTAACTTGTCAGGAAAAGTATTATTTATTTTCTTATCACATTGCCAGATGTTTGTCAACCATTGAAATGAATTAATTAGTATGTGGACATATAAATTTAATACATCTATATATTTGATTTGTTATTCAAAGCTAAGGATAGAAGCTTGTAGTAGTGAGACCAAGTTAATTTATTCAAATATACCCCAAATATGTTTGACTCAAAGCGAATAAAAGGGACTCAGCACTGATGTGGCACAAAACAATATCAATCGTTCGTGGTGGCCCATTAGCTTTGTGGATAAAATTAAGAAGTGTAAAAGAAGCAAACATGGTGACATCACAGTACTAATCCAGCACCCCAGTCATGCAGCAGATAGCAGTGGAATTGCATCCGACAGCAAACCTTACTGACCATATTCACACATACTTCACTTTTCGACAAACAAAATAATTTTTCACCCCCCCCCCCCCCCCCCCCCAAATAAAATCTATTCAGCCACAAAATACACAACTTTATAGTGGTAACTGCTTCCAAAAACCAGTACACAAAATTATCGCACACGTTTCTTTTACAGAAGTAGTCTTCTCTTAAATTGTGAAGTTACATATTTCAAGCAACTACACGGGGACTCAAACCGTTCTAGCATGATGAGCTGGAATGCGTGAAGGTGAGAGCTATATCATTCCACAAAAGCTATACTCAGCCACCAGTGCGCAAAGAAAGGTGGTTTAAAAAAAAAAAAAAAGACAAAGCATACATTAAAAATTATAAAGAATTATGTCAACAACTGTTCTTTGTTAAGTTAACCTCATAAATAATGTTCTCGAAAGGTTGTATAGTTTCAAGCAGCAAACCAAAGCATTGAAGCCTGGTTGTTTCTGACCACCGTGCCCTCTGAGGTAAGGACGGTGTGTCCCATCATAAATTACACTTGAAAAGCCCCAAAATTCAACAGTATACGGAAGAAAAACCTGCTCCCGTATCTACTTTCCAGTCTGTGTTCTCTGCAGGGAACCCCCCAAAACGCTACCCCATCAACGCCCAACCACCCACCCTTCCACCCGCCCCCCTCTCCACACTGGACGCAATATGTGTCATACTTCGTGGAAAGAATCCGACTTCTCAGTTCTCTCTGCGCCTCTGCCTCTCCACCTCTCGATCTTCTTTATTAGCTCGGAGACGACGCATACAGTGGATGTCAGCCCCACAAGGAAAAGCAGATCTGGGAAAAACACGAGGGCCACCTTCAAATCAGTTTTGCACATCATCTCAACAGATGAACAATAAAAACACAGAACACTTTTATTCATCTATTAATTTATGTTTAAAAAATAACACACAATGTAATCAAACTGTTGGTGCTGAAAATATAGTAATGGAAAAAAAGTAATCATGAATATGTATGTTTAAATAAGCACCTGGCTTATTCTAAAGGGGAAAAAATAAACCCCCCCCATCATGGATTGCAGTGGTATGGTCTTACCATAAATACTGAGGCTCTCAGTCTGGAACACCTTCTGTAGCGGGGGGAAGTAAATGACCAGCAGCTGGCCCATGATGGAGGCCAGGACTGCATAGCAGAACATCCTGTTGCTGCACAGGCCCATCTCGTGAACCATACGGGTCTGTCATAGGGTGATACATATGAGTCTGTCATAGGGTGATACATACGGGTCTGTCATAGGGTGATACACGGGTCTGTCATAGGGTGATACATACGGGTCTGTCATAGGGTGATACACACGGGTCTGTCATAGGGTGATACACACGGGTCTGTCATAGGCTGATACATACGGGTCTGTCATAGGGTGATACACACGGGTCTGTCATAGGGTGATACACACGGGTCTGTCATAGGGTGATACACACGGGTCTGTCATAGGGTGATACACACGGGTCTGTCATAGGGTGATACACGGGTCTGTCATAGGGTGATACACGGGTCTGTCATAGGGTGATACACACGTGTCTGTCATAGGGTGATACACACGGGTCTGTCATAGGGTGATACATATGAGTCTGTCATAGGGTGATACATACGGGTCTGTCATAGGGTGATACATACGGGTCTGTCATAGGGTGATACACACGGGTCTGTCATAGGGTGATACATACGGGTCTGTCATAGGGTGATACATACGGGTCTGTCATAGGGTGATACATACGGGTCTGTCATAGGGTGATACATACGGGTCTGTCATAGGGTGATACACACGGGTCGGTGGAGAGCTCCAACTGCAAGATTGGTTTCATTCCAACCTTATTTTCTAATGAATTTCATTGCCAAGAGCTTTCAGAAAACATCCACAAAGACAATTGATATGCGTATAACACATGCTCGATGAAAAATATTTAGCATTGCTTTTATGTGTCTGTTTGTATGGAACAGGCTCTGTGGATATTAATGCTCTGTGAGCTACTATTTTATTACTGATAGCAGTAACTCCCAATTGCATTTGCTGTGCCTGCTCTTGCCATGCACACATTTGGATTCAGATGGCATTTTGTGCTTTACACTGTAAAAAACAGGGAAAAGTTAGCACCTCAGTTTGTTTAAAAAAAAGAAAAGAAAAAAAAAGAAGCAAAATAAAGAAATATGGTAGATCCACACAGGAGGCACACAAATGCAACTTTATTTCTGCTATTATTATTTATAATGCAACAAAATATTCACAATTCAAGGCAAATGTTAGTCACAGACAATAATTATATTCTGACAATAATAGAGGAAATCAGCAAGGGGAAAATACTTTATTTATTTATAGACATTTTTTTAATGTCTTTTTCCCGGCACTATATATAGTCGTAAAAATAGAGCCCTCAATGAGGAAAGTGACCTCCGGCTGAAGTCAGAAAGCACACTAACACACTGAGTTTTGAATTTGAGTTTAACATCCCAGTTCTTCATACACAGGGTATAACAGGGATTAAAGCAAGAAACATTTGTGAGCCTGAAAAGTTATCCAGGAGGAAGTGTGTATTATATGAATTTAAAACTGCTCTATGCTTGAAATCAGACATGCCTGAGAACTTTAAAACCTGGTATAAGCTGTGTAGGATGGGGAGTAGACGTGTCTTACCTGTGACCTGGAGCTGAGTGCGTTGAACATGTCGAAGAACACGAAGCAGGTGAAGGTCATGGTGGTGTCCCGAGGGGTGATTAAGTTGTCTTGCAGCTGCCGGGGAGCCACAGAAATGCTTTGGTTTAAACACTTCCAGGAGACAAACAGTATTGTTCTTTGGAATAGATGGTCTTATAAAGGATAGAAGAATCTATTATCAAGAAAAAACCTGAACATGAAACATGAAGCTCTTTGCAATCAAATCTTTTTGTCCACAAGTCTTCATCCAATGGCAACAAATATCGTAACAATACCCGAACACAAAAGGACAATTTTATAGAGAACAAATATCATCTACATTTAAGTAGCATTTACAGTTTAAGGTTTAAATGTCTGTTACAATGAATCTGTATGTGATTGAAAGCAAATCGAAATGGTATAAATGTGTGTTGTGTAATAACTTGAGTAAAAGCAGGAGCAAACAATACAATCAGGAGAAGCGGAATAGCATTAATTCACCTTCCACAGGGTACAAAAGACAACAGCGCTAGACAGAATGTCAAAAGGCCACACAATCCGTTTCGGGAAGGTGAGCAACGGCGCACTAACCTCTCTCCAGAACACAAAGAGGGTCCCGCACACGATGATGAGAGCGGAGACCAGGACCTTCACGATGAGGCTGCGGGTGAGGATGGTGTCTCTGACATCACGAGGAGGCTTCCGGATCACATCCTGATCCACAGGCTCCACTCCCAGACTGGGGAGGAGTGCAGACATGAGACCACAGCGCATAACACTGCTATTCGGCCTTAAAACGCACCAAGGAATGGCTGTGAAAACCTGCGCTATCCGACGCGTTTTACCTCTGTGCGGGCGGCCCGTCCATTATGATATTAATCCACAGGATCTGCATGGCATTTAGTGGATTGGGAAAATTCATCAACGTAGCCAACGAAATTAGAGTCAAAGCCGCAATACTCCTGCAAAATCATAATGAAAACACGATTACTCAGGGAAATCGCAGCTATGAATTGTTTCCACTACATTGATAAGAGCAGCTCAAAAGGGATATATCACCTGCAGGGATTTTTTTTTCTTTGATATTTTAAAATAAATATATTATTTTAATTGGCTTAGACAATTTTTGTGTTCAGTGAAGGCATTTGGCATGGAGGAATCTTTGATGATGTGAAAATTGCAGGCACTATATAAGGGCATTCAGAGGTGTGTGGTCTAAAGCAAGAAACCACACCTTCCGGTAACTCTGGTAAACATTTCATTAAGCTATAATTTAAAAGATTTAATTCACAATTATAAATCTTCTGCATCTTATGCTTCTGCATTGGCTTTTCACTTTTTTCTTGACGACAACAGTCTCAGCCTGCAAGCATCATAGGAAATTGTTCCAAGTGAAAATAATATTAAATGTCTTTTTGAAGAATAGCATCACTGTACAAGCAGCTTTGGCTTGGAAAGCTGCCATTATCAAGCTGGCGGGTCAGAAACATTCCTAAGCATCTGAAACACCATTAATCACACACAAACACCATCTGGCCAATGAAAATATTTACTAAAACTGAATTAATACCGAAGAAAATCAGGTTATCCTCTTTAATATGACACTCAATAACAGTCAAAGCTAGGTTACTCACGTGCTGAGCTGAAACCTGACAAAATTCCTAATGTTGTTGTAAATTCCTTTGCCTTCCTCAATGGCTGACCTGTTGAGAATCAATCATACAATCATAAATTAATATTTCTAAAATACTTCTATTTCTAAAAAATAATCATTCACTGCTTTAGAGGGAAGTAATACCGGTGTCAAAATAGCAACACTGTGACAAGCCCATCATTCACAATGGAATGAAGATTTGTTTTCGTATCAGTACCACATTAACAATTACATTTAAATGACAGCCAAACCAATGACTCATTGAATCCTTCACCCTAATTTCAGTAACTGGAAACATGTAGTGATGCACAAATATGGAAGAAAAAAATGCATGTGAATATTTCTAACCATGTTGTTAAAGGAAAAACTAAATACATAGTCAGAAAGAATCACAGGTTTATCGTGGAAAGCATGTTCATACTGTAAGTTTTGATATTTAGCAGAAATGTGCCCAGGCATATGGTGTGCATTGTGGAAACGCCGTCGCTCAGAGATGAGTTCAGCTCACATGATAGTCTGGAAGTCATCGTCCACCAGGATCATATCCGCCGCCTCTTTGCAGACGTCGGTCCCCGTCTGGCCCATGGCCACCCCGATGTCTGCCGCCTTGAGTGCCACTGCATCATTGACCCCATCCCCCGTCATGGCCACCACCGCACCAATGTTCTGCAGAGACTGCCAGGGAAAGACTCGAGGCTTACACTCCCCCTGTTCCCACGGTTACACTCTATAAACCTGAACAACTGCTGTATGAGCTCAGGTTTCTTTTTCTCAACTGAATGAAATGTCGTCTCATGGACAAGCTGTAAGGAAAATAACAGTACTATGGCTATACACTACTGTTGAAAAGTTTAAAGTCACCTTGTCTTTTTCTGCTTAAACATTTTATTTTCTCTGATTGTAAACAAACAGTTCATACGAGGACAAAGGACAGAGTCATAGCTTTAATTATTGCATTACAGGGTATTCCTATACATTTTGCTTTCACCATGTAGTCATTACAGCACTTTAAATGTTATTTATTTATGTGTAGTCCCCCATTTCAATGTTTGAGACAAATTAACATAGTTTCAAATAAGAGTCATGTTTTGTATTTGGTTGCATATCCTTTGCTTCCTGATGTCTGTGACCCATTAACAGCATCAGAATCTGGATATCTTATTTTCAGGTTGTCCTACAAGCGATACTAAAACTCTTTGCATTTGAATGGATCACTATGGGAATTGGGGGGTGGGACTGGATTCAGCTGTAAATTATGGTGATGCAGTATAGAATACATTTGTCGGCTGAACGGTTTTAAGTCATCAAGGGTCCAAGGTAGCAAAGGAGCCTGAAACCACTGTGCTGTCGCCAGATTTGCAGTAGATACTATAAGAATTGTTACTCCTGAATATTTTTACCATTGAGTTCAACAGGAAAATTTGTCAGGAGAAGCAATTCTTCGGTAGTGTACGTATACGGATACCATAAAGATACTATATTATTAGACAATATTAGCGTGTAGAAGTACTATGCAAGTATGCATTTTAGAACACAGTCTTATACTATAAGTCACTTCTAAAACTGTCAATAATAATCAAATATATTAAATGCAAGATTTTATTGAAAGGAAATAATATCAATAATCTGTCAATGACATGGAGTGCTCTTGTCACTAGAACAACAAAGCAGTTGTTTTATTCCCCCAAAGTAGCGCTAAGCTACTGTACGTATGTACAGTGTGGAAGTACCACAAAGATCACTGCTCACCTTGACAATCTTCAGTTTATGTCTGGGGCTGGCTCTGTAGAACACTACTATCTGTGAATGAATAAACAAGACAATGATCTTAATCACATTCATTGTCACATTGAAGTTAATCACATACACTGTTTTCACATTGATGTTCATAGTAATGCCTCAAAATTAGCTTGCTGTGGTGTCTAGGACCATTACGAGCTGTCAGTCTCTCTGACAGCTACTTGTATATACTTGTATTGGGACAAGTCTCTTTTTCTTTCTGCAATCTTATGGTGAATTGTATGTGTTCCATACAGTGGATATTTACACAGATAAAGACTGTAGTATTGATAGTTGCCTACCCGCGGCACTATCTGCGACAGCTGCTGAATGTCCATTTGATCCACGTCGTCTCCAGAGAGAGACTGGGACCCTTTTGTGAACAGGCCCAATCGGCTGGCTGCAGGAGGATTAGAGGACATACGCTTCATCAGCACAGCCAAGGGGGGCTGGCAGAAATCCTTCGCACAACAGCCTGGGATGCTTCCATTTCAAATAAAGTGCAAGTTTAGCTGTCGTTTGTTGCTTGCTATGATGTGTTGGAAAACCCAGGATAAACCTACATCAAGATATTTCTACCATGAAATTAAGGAAAGGCTGAAGCAAATCGAAAGCAAGACAGAACTCATAGTGCAATCGTGGCCTGAAACAAAAAAGTAGCAATAGGTGGAAAATAAAGCAGTTACGATACGATACGATACGATACGATACGATACGATACGATACGATACGATACGATACGATACGATACACTTTATTAAAGCCCCTTAGGGAAATTTGTCTTGGACTCATGGCTACATACAGCTTATCAATGGCTCTACAAAGAAGATAACAGACAACACATTACAAAAAGAACACATAGAATCACAAACAACAGTCTTGCATATTCACGTTAATCATATTGCACCATCCCATATATTGCACCATCCCTTATATTGCACCATCTCTTGAATACACGACACTATCTAACAAACTATACAGTATTTAAAATTCTGATGGAAGTAGGCACAAACGAATATCTAAACCGGTTAAGCTTCCATCTAGGTACCTTATACCGTCTGCCTGAGGGCAAGAGCTCATATTCACTATGGAGGACATGGGATGGGTCAGACAGTATTCTCTGCGTCTGACAGACTGTTCATAGATGGACTGGAGGGACTGCTGTTCCTTCCTCCCCATGACCTTCATGGCAGTCTGTACTAGACGCATCAGCTTAGATTTTAATTTTACTGTCAGGTTGCCATACCATGCTGACATCCCATACCTGACCATGCTCTCTAGCACAGCTTGATAAAAAATAAACATAATCCTGTTGTCTACGCCATGTACTCTAAGTCTACGAAGAAAGTAGAGTCTCTGCTGGAGACGTGAGCACAGACTCTCCAAATGTGTATTCCAGCTGAATGTGTTGTCTAAATGAACACCCAGATACTTGCATGAGCAGACCTGAGTAATTGGTTCATCATGAATCACTACAGAACTATGTTCCCCCACTAACTTGGGGTCTAAGATCATCTCCTGAGTCTTCCTCACATTAAGGATGAGGTGATTAGTGTCACACCAATGCACAAACTTCTCTATCTCATCAAAGTAAGCTGTGGGACGTGTGCCCCTGTGCAGCAGGCTAAGGATAGCAGTATCGTCTGAGAATTTAAAAATAAGATTACTGGGGCAGCTGTTCCTGCAGTCATTTGTGTATAATGTGAAAAGAACCGGTGAACTGACACAGCCCTGAGGGGCACCTGTACTCATCGATCTAGCTCCCGAAAGGGTGTTGTTGACTCTGACTTGCTGAATTCGATTGGTTAAGAAAGAAAAATACCATTTAATTACAAAGGGGTTAACACTCATATGTTTCAGTTTGTGACCAGTAGATGTGTCTGCATCATGTTAAAGGCGGAGCTGAAGTCAACAAATAGTAAACGTGAATATGACTTGGGGTCTTCTAAGTGTTTAATAACAAAGTGGGTGATGCTGTTAATGGCATCGTCTGTGCCCCGCCCCTGCCGATAGGCAAACTGGAATGGGTCTAGTTGATCTTTCACCTCCTCCTTCAACACAGATACCATATACCTTTCAAAGCATTTCATAACAATACTAGTTAAAGCCACAGGTCTATAGTCATTATTTTCAGTTGGGCAAGGTTTCTTTGGGACTGGAACAATTATAGATCTCTTCCAGAGTGCAGGGACAATATGTGAGTCCACTGACCTCTGGAAGATGGGACACCATGCTGGAGTGAGTTCTTCTGCACAGTTTTTCCAAAAGAAAGGCAGAGATGCCGTTTGGGCCTGAGGATTTCTTTATGCATAATCGTTTAAATAATGACTGGATCTTAAAGGGGTCAACTAACACCCCAAGACTCTGGTCAGAAGTGGAAATGGTCTCCAGCACATTACTTAAAGAAAAGTCCTGAGTTTCAAACCTAAGATAAAATTTGTTCAGTTCATTAGCTTTTTGCAAGTCATCAGTAGTGATGATGTGCTTCTTGTTCGTCTTCATATTTGTTATGACCATAGTTCCATAGCTTTTTAGAGTCCATGGAAGTAAAGCTATGCTCTATTATTTCCTTGTGCTGCTTCTTTGCCTCCAGTAGTAGTTGGTTGAGTTCCTTCTGTATTGTTTTCACTGCTGCTTTGTCCTTATTCCTAAAAGCTATTTTCTTCCTGTTAATACAGTCTCTTATTTCTTTCGTTACATACGGCTTGTTATTGGGGTACACTGTAATTATCTTATTAGTAGTCAGGTAGTCCGCACAGAATTGGATATAGTCTGTTATTGAGTAGGCACTTTTTATGTTGCCATAACATTTGTCTAAGACTTTGTTGTCGCGTGTGTCACACTTCACATATTGTTCATTGACATACCAATGGACACAGCGGTTTCCTGGGAGTCTCCGGTGATCATCTTGATGGCCACGCCCGAGCTCACCAGCGTTCCCACGGCTTCTTTCACCCCGGCTCTGGGGGGATCGATTATGCCCACCAGGCCCAGGAAAGTGAGAGTACTCAATTCGGATCCAGACGCAAATGCCAGCACTGCATATTTGGGACAGAGACCTCTCCAGTCAAATAAACATTATAGTAACTCGCATCCAACTGCATATATTCCACTAGGTACTAGAAGAGAAGCTTGTTTAATAAAACACTGCTTTTCCCACTGTCAGAATTACAGCGTCTAGTAAAGTGCGTTCAGATAAAGCAGTAGTTTGCATGATGAAGCAAAACTCATATTTATCACAACCAATTTACCTTTTTTATTATTAAAAAAACGGCCACGAAAACAAAAACTCCGAATGCAGAAAGAACAGAGCCTCAATTATTATGCATCAGATGAATGACCTACCTCTCAGACCAGCTGTGCCCATGTAGCTCTTTTGCTGCTGGTACAGCTCCCTCTGTTGGCTGTTCAGGGGCAGTGTCAGCCCCTTGCTGTTATAGGAGGCGCAGTAGCGAATCACCTGTTCGTAGGCACCTTTCATGTAGTATAATCCCTGTTTATCCTTTGATTTTGTGAAGAGAAAGCCGTGAGGAAAAACAAACAATAAAAAACGTCAATACAAATGGAATATAAACATCAAACCTTCGCCAACAGTTTTACGTGTACTACATCCCCTATTGCAAAGATTGATTTGTGAAAATATTACTCTACAAACCTGCTGAGTTCGGTTGACACAGCGAACAGCCATCCACTTCTTCTCTGAGGAGAAAGGGTGCTCCTCTCTCCGGATATACTCCTGCTGAACTCCCTCCAATCCCATCTGCAGTAACAAACAACAACCACCAAATCACATTAGCCCCATTCCACTACCACTGTAAAACCCGGTGCATAGTTTGATCTCTAAAAGCTGACCCAGTGTGCAAGCAGTCACTAACCCCTCTGTACATTGCTATACAAGTCACTTCTTGAGCCTGTTAAGATGCCAAAAACAGTGCCCCACTGTGGCTGATGATTTCATTCTAGTTTTGCCATACAGTTTTTGGAATACCAAAGATTGATTTCTGTTCAATTGCCCCCACTGAACAACTACTTCTCCAAAATCAGTCAGCTGGTTGTGTGTTCGTATTGCTCATTTGTTCAGAGGATAAAAAATAAAAATAAATGCATCAGGAGTGTGCAAAGAGGGGAGCCCGGATGTCATGCCAAAGTCTGCTTTAAATTATTTAGTTCACAATTCTAAATACATTTTGTACTTTGATTAAAATCATTGAAATGATCTTGCATTTAGGCTAAGCTCACTGCTGACCTGTTCATGAATAAGCTTAATGACCTCTGAAGCAAGAATGCACCGGCTGGGAAAAAAACACTTGCGAGATTCCGACAGTAGGAGGAAACGAGGTCGCATTTCGGGGTGGCACCAAATACAGAGCAACACCAAGCTGCGGTTTGGAGATATCATTTGTATTGGTGAAAAAACTGTAGCGAGTCATTTTGAATATCCTGTTAGGTGACATTATGTAGTAGTTCCGTGGACATTGGTTGTTTTTCCAGTGTCATAAAGCATGAACAGTATGTACTTGAGGTTGTTTGTAACAGACGTTGGCATTAAAAGCTGTAGAACCTGAACCCAGGTGTTGGCAAAGCCTTTCCCCAGCTATCTTGAGAAAGGCTTTGCCAAAATGTTGGCTCAAACATGGTAGTTTGTTGATATATGTATAAATTCTTTTTTTTTGTGTGTGTGCCCCTGATAATACTGTCCATTTGTCACATGTCATATACAAAACGTAATCTGCAATTCTGGTTTCTATATCTTCAATTAGCATAGGATGAATTTCTCTAGCCATACAGTTTTTTAGGCTGCATCATTCTGGAGACTTGAGACTTGACTTGGACTCGTCCCTCAGAGACTTGAGACTAGACTCAGACTTGCATTTGAGGACTTGTGAATATGTCTGGGTTTCCCAGTGTCTAAATGTGCTGCACAAATAAACCATCAATTTCAGGTGAAGTCATGCTTTATTTGTACAGCACATTTAGACATAGGGCAACTGAAGGGTACAGGCCTACACATAAAAACATTAATAAAGAATGCACGCGTGTAGAATAAAATACATGGAATGTCCCTTCCTGCCAATGGCCACTGACAAAATTCTCTCCATGTGGCTGATCTTGCGCACATTACCTTCATGGCCAGGGCAATGAGTGCCCCTTCGGTGGGACGTCCCATGAGCGTGTGGTTCCTGATGACTGCGTCATTGCAGATGCAGCCAGCCTAGACAAACCCAAGACAAGGAGTTTGTGAATGGAATATCATTCTTTCGGCTGCTAATGTTTTTACCTCACATGGCCAGAGCAGCCAGTTTGCTCACTCACTTCTACTATTTTCGTGATGGATGAATTTGCGAAGCCGTGGACCACTTCTCCATCCAGCATAACCTCTCCGGCTCCGTTGTAGCCAACGCCTGTGACCTGTGAGGATGGAGCAATACCCGTACAGCTTTGCTGGCTAAACACATTTCTAAAGACACTTACTCTGACAATGTGACCGGCCTAATATTATGACGGGCCATTCAAAATGGTGAATGGGCGGCCTGTAGTGGTTAAGGTACAGGTACAGACTGGGACACGCAAGGTTGGTGGTTCAATCCCCGGTGTAGCTACTATAAGATCCTGTTGGGCCCTTGAGCAAGGCCCTTAACCCTGCATTGCTCAAAGGGAGGAGTGTCTCCTGCTTAGTCTACTCAACTGTACGTAGCTCTGGATAAGAGTGTCTGCCAAATTCCATTAATGTAATGTAACATTAATGAATGAGAGAAAAAAAAATCTCCCTTTAGACAGTGTTTTTGACAACACTTGTATAGATGCACTGAAAGCATGTTTTATAGTGAACAATGTGCCATTTCACCACAGTCTACACTTGCACTATATTATACCTCCACGTGCTGCCCGTCAGAGGTGAAGAGTTGAGTGACAGTCATCTCATTCTTGGTCAGGGTGCCGGTCTTGTCAGAGCAGATCACATTGCAGCATCCTGTGTGAACAAAGTGTTGAGCAATGAAAGAACCGCGGACAAGAGAGAGAACACATTACATTGCATTAATGTCATTGGGCAGATGCTCTCATCCAGAGCGTGATACAACAAAGTGCAAAGTGCATACCCATAACCCATAAGTGCGCTGTAAGACCCTAGAGGGAAGTACAATTTCAACTGCCAACAGTCCAACAAAGATAAGGACTAGGGTTTATTTCATCATCTAAAAAATAAAAAAATAAACAATATTTTTGGCATCCACTGCACTGCCCTTCCCCACCCACTCAAAAGACTGTATTTTATTAGAACACATACAGTTCGAGAAGTAGAGTTACAATACAAAACAGCCTAACAGAGACAAGGCAGGCCCTAAAGAGAACAACTGCAGCATAGAAACCGCACAAATACAATACCCTACTGTTTCATTACAATCCAAAGCACATGACAGACAGGACACAAGACTGAATTAACGCCAACCGGATGAATGCATTTTTTTTGTTGCAAAGACTGATGCACAGGCGCAACGGATTACCAAAAGTGTAGAGCACTTAACGACACCCAGATGATGGAAACTGAGAAGGTAACAACCGGCCAACGGAAGGAAACAGTTGATCAGGAGGTTGATCAAGATCAAGAGGCATCAGGCATTTACTCTGCAAGTATCTGTAGGATGTCACAATTACCACCAGACCACAAGACAGATTTGTGTGCATTCAGCACATGGGCTTTGTTAAAACCCAGGAGGTCCGTTCCAAAAAACATTGTAATCAGTCCCAGGGAGGGAAAAGCAGTAAGTTGTGCCATGTCATTGTCAATCAGCCCAGACCCGACACTCTCTGGAATACTGCGTATTGATCTTTTTTCCCAACCCAGAGAGCTTAAAGGTATAATTCCCATTCTGGAGTTAAAAAAATATATATAATTTCACTTTCATGGTTTTCTGTTTTTGATTGTGTGCGATGAGCGATACTATCGATACAGAAGTTTCTGCCCTGCCAACTTTAAGGGGCTTTCACCAGTTTGTGGTTTTAAGTATATAAAAACAACTTCAATTAACTCAAAAGCAGCTTGTACAACAGTGGTGTACATGGGTATATCACGTGAATATTTTTGAAATATTATATTATAAGGGCGGCGGCACGGATGGTGCAGTGGGTAGCACTGCCGCCTCACAGCAAGGAGGTCCTGGGTTCGAATCCCCGTCGGCCGGGGCCTCTCTGTGCAGAGTTTGCATGTTCTCCCTGTGTCTGCGTGGGTTTCCTCCAGGTACTCCGGTTTCCTCCCACAGTCCAAAGACATGCAGGTTAGGCTGATTGGAGAGTCTAAATTGCCCGTAGGTATGAGTGTGTGAGTGAATGGTGTGTGTGCCCTGCGATGGACTGGCGACCTGTCCAGGGTGTATTCCTGCATTTCGCCCAATGTATGCTGGGATAGGCCCCAGCCCCCTGTGACCCTGTTCAGGATAAGCGGGTTTGGATAATGAATGAATGAATGAATATTATAAGGGCGGCCTGTAGCGTAGTGGTTAAGGTACATGACTGGGACACACAAGGTTGGTGGTTTGATCCCCAGTGGAGCCACGATAAGATCTGCACAGCCGTTGGGCCCTTGAGCAAGGCCCTTAACCCTGCATTGCTCCAGGGGAGGATTGTCTCCTGCTTAGTCTAATCAACTGTATGTTGCTCTGGATAAGAGTGTCTGCCAAATGCCAAGAATGTAATATTCCATTTTTCCCACTTTTAACCTGAGACTACTATGCCCAAGGAACAAAACCCAACATGAAACAAAGCGATATATTAATGTTAATAGTTGAATACTATAAGCAAAGCCATTTTATCTTAGTCACAATACTAACCACTATAAAGCCAACAATTCATCATAAGATTCTATATCTAATCTATCCTTCAACGCACACAAAACCTTCTGGGTCAATCAAAATGAAACTGAACTTGCTTTAAATTGCCAATTCAAATGTTAAGACATAAACATTAAAGAAACATCAGCCATAAGCCATAATAATGAGAACATTCCGTGGTGCCCTTGTCCATCAAAACCATGGCAACAAATGACAAAATGTGCATAATTAGACAAAAGACGACAATCATTAACGACGCTATCTTGGGCCCTTGAAAAAATACGAACGACCTTACTCTTTATGACTGGGGACATAAATACACACAGAAATAGAAATTCTAAATACTAATCTCAGAAAGAATGGATTTCACAGATTAGTATTCAAGAGTCCGTGAGCAAAGTAGAGCATGAGTCAGCATACCCAGTGTTTCAACGATGGGGAGCTTCTTGACAATGGCACGTTTCTTGACCATCCTCATAACACCCAGGGCCAATGTGACGGTCACCACAATGGGGAGTCCTTCTGGGATGGCTGCCACCGCCAGGCTGTTTGGAGTGTGGAGATTACTGAAACATTACACTCATACCCTATGGTACCAGCACCCACAACACATTCACATAACCAATACCATACAGCCCAGAGATGACCGAAACATTACACTCATACTCTACTGTATCAACACTCACAATACATTCAGATCACTAATACCATAAAGCCCAGAGATTACTGAAACATTACACTCATACCCTACTGTATCAACACTCACAATACATTCACATGACTAATATCATACAGCCCAGAGATTACTGAAACATTACACAGATACCCAACCGCACCCACAACACATTCATGCAACTCATATTTCAAAGGGTGCCTATGAATGGCATTTGAACAAAGCCAACAACTATTGGATCAACCTTGATATGACAAGTGAAACAAACATGCTGTTCTAGTTATTTTGTATTGTAATGAATGCAAGAAACCCATTGGAAACCCACTCACACATGATCATGATTCATTATATGCAATAACTGACCATGGGTTTATTAGCACAACACATCTCCAGAAGAATGCAGGGGTGATAAACTACATAGGTCCGTAATTATGAAACGGACAAGTGAGGCTACAGGTGATATCAAATCTGCATTCAAGTCCAGTCTCTGAAGGGTTAACATCCAACAGTTCCTCTAAAGCAATCAAAACAAATCCTGAAAAACAACTCTTAGAGCTGGAATCGCTGGTTAAATTGGTAAATTGGTTCTGTTACGCATGTAATTATCCAAATCGAGTTAAGTGCACAAGCGAGAGGGGAACTCTGCGACCAGAGTTTGGCCATTATTTACATCAGTATATTGATTATTTCAGGAATGATTTTTAATGCTAAGTCAAAGCCAATCCTACTGCTGCTCTATTAATGAACACACATTTTAAAAGCCTAGTAATGTTCTGTTTGCACTATGTCAAACAAGATTGTACATTTGAAAAGAGTGAAAATCTTGTACAATTTTGAACATCTTACCTGACACCAATGGTGAACATGTCTAATATATGCTTTCCCTGAAGCCACCCAACCAGCATGATGACTCCTGAAACAGCCAAGGAGACCACGTCAGGCCAAAAGGTCAAGCAGTGTGAACCGAGCATGAACTTTTATCAGTGTCTGCCAAAAATAGCCTAAAAATCACCATCAGCCTGAAGATGGGATTCTCGCTGATATAACGGCCTGATATGATGACACAGCACAGAGGCACCAGAGGGGCCACACCTTTTTCCTTCCTAAGTTGACCTCTGTGTTCATCTACTTCTCCTATGAATGTGGAGACTTGGTGGAATTTCTGCTAAAACGTAAACCAGGGCAACCATCGGCACTGCCCGATATGGACAGTCAAATATTAGTTATTTATATCTGCCCCAAATTTTCCATATTTTTATTGTGATTAAATAACTAGCCAACTATACACATACAAATAGACACATATAAAGTGCAATGTTCATATAATTTAAACAGTCTTAGCACATGAAAATTTACCTATGATTCCAAAAGAATAGAGGGACAGCTGCTTTCCAAGAAGATCCATGCTCTTTTGTAACGGGGTTTTTGGGGCCTATTAAATAACAGAAAAACACAATTACAAACAATGATACAACATACATATGAGTCTTTTGAATAAGGCAAGATGAAATGAAAAAGTTCTTGTCACATAAGTCAATGTTATACATATCAGTTTAATGTCACAATATAAACTCCTGAACATACACACAAGCTGCAATTCTTTTAAAAACCAACAACAGACCTCTTCAGCTTGCATCATCTTGAAGACCTCTCCAAATTCTGAGTTTTCTCCTGTTCCAATAACAATTCCCTACAAAAAATACAACACAACAAAACATTAGAGGTCAACTTACTCGAATGGATGGCAAGAAATTTACCATTGATTCATATCTCCCTACCACAGGCACCTTTTCTTTTAGTTCCATCAAGCATTCTGCCAAAATGATAAAAATGCTAATGTTATCTGCAGAGAGAGGTGGTGGAACAGAGGCTTACAGGCTGGCATTAGCCTGTACTATCTGTTACAGTATCAATACGGACTATGCTGAAGATGTAAGTGGATTCTTAAGCATGCCATTGAATCCTATAAATAGGACAACATTACACTATCTTCCTTTCAGCACAGTTCTTGGAGAAAAATGTACTCAACACGGTTGTATGACTAAAAAGTTAAGAAATGTACTTTATCAAGTTTTCCTGAATATTCTAGAGACTTCCATCGGTTAAGAAAGTTATGTCCGCTGTTTTGGGGTGGGGGTGGTACCTTGGCTTTCCCACAGCGCACCAGCGTTCCCATGAAGGCCACATTGCTGCGGGAGGTGATGTCCCCGTTTGTGGCCGCTGGCTGGGGAGCGGAGGACTTGGGGCATGGGGCGGTCTCTCCTGTTAGGCTCGACTCGTCTATTGACAGGTCTGCCGCCTGAGAGGGGTGCGTTGGAAGAGGGAACAGTTTCACTTTGAGGAAGGTCACTTTCACCTGAGGCTAATACCAAAGTCTATTTTCGGAAAAGATTTCTCCAGAGAGATTGAAGCTAGTCAAATTTCTCTAAAAATCCTCTGTTTGAAAGAAAAAACAAAGCAGCTACTGGGATATGGCATATGGTAAACTAGCTATTCTGCATGCACACTACATTACTGGAGCACAAAAAAAAAAAAACGTCACCAGAAACTGCATCACCACTATGCATTTTAAAAATCTTTGTCATTATTTCAATGGCTACAGTTTTAGACAGACAACGGTCTAAAATGTCCTTAAAAAAGACATCAGAATGATAGGTTGTACTGAGTTAGTGGGTAAAAGTCCAGGAGGTTGAGCCATAGTGGGGAGAATGTACCTCAAAGAGACGCAGGTCTGCTGGGACCCTCTCTCCCACAGACATGCACACTGTGTCCCCTGGGACCAGCTCACGTGCCAGTAGGTGTTCCAGGTGTCCCTCCCGTACACTGAAAATGCACATAGAGGTGTGGGGGGTGTTGGCAGCAAACACTGTTTACAGCAGAGATTGAAAAGAGGGGGGTGGATACAAAATCTGTGCGATGGACTGTTCATGCTATGGCAAAATACAGGCAGTGTGTAGTACCTGGAGTTAATACCTATGCCCATGGTAAAACAGAAATGTTGATTAACATGTATTTGGGGAAAACATTTTATTAACTAAAAATAGCCTGAGAGAGAGAAAGATTGAAAGAGAAAAAGAGACTAAGAACAGACTGAGAGTGAGAGGGGAGATGGAGAGAAAGAGCGAGAAAGAGAAAGAGAAACATATTGGCCTGGCTGTATCTGAAGTGAGAATAAAGAGCTCTGGGTCTGGAGCAATTGGGGGTTATGGGTCTTACTCAGTGACACTTCGAAACACCCAGGGAGGGATCGACCCGGCAACCCTCCGACTGCCAACCAACTGCTCTTACCTCCAGAGCCAATGTCGCCCCAGTGGCGGAGATGGACATACTCACCAGTGGCATTCAGGAGGCACCAGTTTCCCCAGCTCCTCCAGGGATTTCTCTGAGCGATACTCCTGACAAAGCAGAGTGAGCACAGCTGAGGCCTCCAGCGGAGCAGGAAAACTCACAGATTCATTTCCCCTCAGAGACCGTTTTCTCACTTCAGAACAAGTGCTTATCCAAAGAATAATCTCTCTTTTTATACTGACACCATCACGAATTCTATTTGAAATGGGGAAAGGACCTTACCTGAACAAAGGCGACTGTAACAACAATAATAATGGCCTGTCGGGGAGGAAAGGAAAATAAAGATGGGCAAGTCAGTCAGAAACACGCGGAAGTACGTGAAGTAAAATGACATTACATTACATTAATGGCATTTGGCAGACGCCCTTATCCAGAGCGACGTACAACAAAATAAAGGTAAGAGATGTGACCCTTACCACGGTGATGCTGACGGCATCGTCAAACTGTCGCATCAGCACACTGATGACGGCCGAGGCCAGCAGTAACATGATGAGGGGGTCTTTAAACTGTACGAAACACAGGACAGCAGTAACATGATGAGGGGATTGTTAAACTGTACAAAACAGCATTAGAGAGGACAGTGTCTCATGCAGTCTTTTAACGGCACACCAGCCCCAATGTCTATTGCACTGATGTTTATACTGTGGTGAGATAGGAGTGCCAATGGCGGAAAATCACCTGGCACATTAACTACAGCTGTGGAAATGATCAACGTGCTCAGATGGTAAATCTGATTCAAAGGTCTGTGCCCAAGGTGGAAGTTCAGACTACAGATGACTTTTTTGACAAGAGCGGAGCTTCATTAACTCTAATGAACCAGGCTTGTAGTGTGATAGTGATCTTATGTCCTGCTACAAAAAGCTAATTCCATTTCATGAATTAACCAAAGCCTTTCTACTTCAAATTTGTCATTATAAACATAACATAACACGCCAAATAATCCCAGCAAAGGTAATGAAGATTTGGGCCATTCTAGGATTACAGAATGTCCTGAATTTATTCAATTCAATTGTAGCCCCAGAGAAACAGCAACACAAACCCAAAAACACTAAAAAGGCTGCAATGCACAGTCATCTTCCATTTTTCCTATTTTGCTAGATGGCACAAAGTGACACCCAAGAGACAAACCCTGCTCCTCTAAACAAAATGATGTTGGTTCTCTTCACAAGCTGCAATTAAAGCTATGAAGGGACCCAAAGCAGTGTATCATATTCTACTATGAACTGCACACTCAGAAGTGCTAATTTGCACAGGGAATTGATGTACTAAGATTTTTAAGTCTATGGCAACCAGTAATTAGTGCAAAAATTCTCAGAAATGCAACAATTTCCCAAAATAGTAAGTGCATAGCATTTAGCTGATTAAGACAAAAACATTCCGATATCAGCTTGGTATTGTAAAGCCATGGTTGGTCATCATGAAACAGGACCTTAAAAGCAATAACTGCTCATCTCAATCACATTTCCCCCAAACACTACTTTATGAATTGTGAGGGTTGTGTGCAAAAACAATTTCTGAAATCACTCACACAACAGATTCAAACCACTAAGTTACACTGGCAGAAAAATTGTATAATAACGGGAACTCAAAAGAGAAAGAAATTCCAAGAATGTCCTACATTTACAACAAAAGCTTAGTAACAAGAGTATGCATTTATATATTATATATTAATAGCCTGGGGGAACTGAGTGCAACACTAAATTGTATGGCTCTTCACCAGAGCTCAACTGCACTTCATATATAAAAATAAAAAAAGACTAATAATTTTGTGCTTAAATCAGGAACAAGCCTTGAATTCAGAGATGTATTTGCTGGGCAGCAGAAGCAGTAGAAATAAGGGAGGCAGATCAGAGGGGGTGGGGCTTAATCCTGTGTGCTACTTTCACACTGCTAAAAATACTGCTGAGAATTGAACAAAGGAATAAATCTGTTATTCCATCTCTGCTGCTGAACAGGCTGGACATTCTTGACTGACATGATCAAGAGCTGAGGAAGAAGACTCACACACACACACGCACACGCACACGCACACGCACACAGGCTGAGAAGAAGCGCATACAGCCCAGGTGCCACAGCAGCAAGACGCATGCTAGGCCAGGCTCGAAACAACGTCCCCCAACAGCCTTTCCAATTTGCACTGCATAGAGAATGCAAGTGCACAGAGCTTCCAATCATAACTGAAATGACCTCTTCTGCCAGCCTTTTTGAATAAGGAGAAACACTATTTTAAGAACACTGGCAGTTTGGTTTGAAATGGTGTTTGAAGTGTAAACTTCTCTGAATCACATGAATATTTTGTGTCTGAAATCAGAAACTCACCAAAGAAAAATAACAGTCAAAGAGTCCCAGAAGATGATTTCTAATAATTTCTCTTCACACGGTCATTTTTGAACAAACTTCCCTGCAATTCACTTGAACCAGGAACCAGCTCTGTCTTTTGATCTTATAGCCAAATAAAATGACCAAGTTCTATGACTAATTGTTAAGGATTAACTATTTTCATCAGTATTTATTGCTAATAATCAGAATTTAGAGGCATTAGAGCCATTGTGTTGGGTGTAAGTTATACTGTATGTTGTTAGAAATGCAGGCATACAGAGCACTGCAGAGGACCAGGAATACTTTGCGAGTGACTGGATTAATCACATTTCTGAAAGCAGTAATGTGACATCTTGTCTCACCAACAAGTTTAAGTTAAAACTGGCAAAACCGGATAAAGGGTTCAAGTTTGAGCAAGTGTGTAAGAGACTACTGAGCATGTGGTAGTTGCCTAACAGTTACCGCATGCCATCATAATGTTGGCACTTTCATTTTCAAGCTTACCGGCTCAACAAAAATTGAGAGGGACAAAAGCATACTTTGTTTAACTTGCTAGCTAGTTCGACATCCGTTTCACACAGGTGGACATTCGGTCAAACTAGAGACCACACCAAGTCATTCGTTGGGTATACGGGCAGACTTGGGGTTTGGGGTTAGGTCATCACCTAACCCCAAATACCTAGCCAGCGGGACAAAAGCTGCCAGCCTCTGAAGTCAACGAAGCAGCCACCGAAGTCAGCTGCCCCCCTCCCAGTGGAGTAAAGCCTACATTTACCCATGATGCAGGGCACTGCTACCCTACAGTCACTGAGGATCACCACAGGTCCAGGATAGTGCATTCCTCCCAAAGTCTGCTCATAGCGTTGTTCAGCCATTAAAGAGGCAGAAGGCCCCAATAAGCCAGGTTTGTCGTGGCTTGTCTTCCAATAAGGAAGAGAAATCAAATTCCTTTGTTCCATCTTTTTTACATGACATTACATTACATGGCATTTAGCAGACGCTCTTATCTAGAGCGACGTACAACGAAGTGCAGATCAAACACAAGTATAAGTGCGAAGAGGACCTGAGAGGACAGTACAGTTCTGAGTCCTAGTGTAAACATACAGATAATCAGAATCCTTGAAGAGTACAATCAACTTCCAAACTAGCATACCACAGTTGGAAGCTACAATACAACAGCCAATAAAAAACAACAATATCTATACAAGTAACAATATCAATACAATCTACACATAAGTGCCATTACAGTCTAAGGCTAATCATGGTGGTGAGTTAGGGAGGGAAAGGTGTAGCCTGAAGAGATGAGTCTTCAGTCTGTGCTTCAAGGAGGTCAGAGACTCTGCTGTTCTGACATCCACCGGAAGGTCATTCCATCACCGTGGGACCAGGACAGACAGCAGTCGTGAGCGTGATGATCTTTTTCTAATCATTCATTTTGGCTTTTTTTTAATGCATTCACTTTTTTGCAGTTTGAGACAACAGATTGAGTATATATCCTTTGCTAAAGAACCATACAGCAGGGTATAATTTTACGAAATGAAGTCAGGGGAATTAGTAATAGAAACTTAACTCTAAGTAAGTATACTGTAAAGCCCGCACAGTACATATGTAATTAAATTACATTCCTTTTCACTGTGGTTTCTAACGTCATAAGTGTGTCTAATCCAATAACAGCCGAAAAACCAGAACCACCAATTAAAATGTTTTTTTCATAGCATTATGTTAACAACAGGACAATGCAATTCTTAAGCTTTTAACAGGCAGCTCAACATGTTGATTCCAGTGGGAAGCCTCCATCAGGTAAGAGCAGTAGAATGACACTACTGGGCTGCTGAGATGAGCAGCATAGAGTAGTGGTACTACTGATCGGATAATTGTGTACGGTCTGTGACATTGATTCTTAAATTCATCACTCACAGCTTCTTGTTTATGCCCTGGGACGCACACTAAAACAGGAGCAAATATGTCTCAAAAACGGTTGCAAAACATTGCAAACAATTTAGAGTGAATGTAAAAAATGTTGACCTTTTGGAAAAAAATGTCGGAGAACACTACACTTCTTCACTATTTTTGAGTTTCGTCCAGACATTTTGCTTCTATTTCTGTACAAGAATGCCATTGTATGTTTAGTCTATCTGGCTCAAATATCCTGCCTCCAAGGCAAACATTTATAGAAGATTCATCAGTAACCTGCTGTTGTCACATAGTACACTGTACACGGTATGCAAATAATTATCCCCGTTTCCTTATTGTCACATTGGCAAAGTCGGACCCCTCTTTACCAAGTCAGACCCACCCCCAGACAGGTGTGCCCAGGTACATCGACTGGAGAAGGCCCGGTTTTAACAAAGGAAACTCACGAAAAGCTGGGTTCTCAAGCCAGACTAAAATGAGTTTTTGAGCAAGACCTCAAATCCATGTTCACCTGGGAAATATACTTCCTCCAGAGGGGCTCGTCTTCGCTGATATCAAACTCATTCCAGCCATGGTAGGCACGGCGATGGGCCACTTCGCTGTGGGTTAGGCCGTACTGCAGGTCTGCCTGGAGGAGAGCAAGAACATCAATGAAGCGCAGCAACGCGCCCTGACTATGACAGCACTCATCACTCAACAAGGTCTGTAAAAAGAACAGATGGATGCGTTTGTGTGTCTTTGTAAGACGACCCGGACTGAAAATCGTGTATATGCGATTTTGTGCAGCCGGTGTACAAGATAAGGCTTATTTGTCAAATTTCAGGAAATGAATTGTTACTTGCACAGCTTTTAATCTTTATTTAAAAAACAAACAATATAATATGTCCTCCAGTGTTATCCCATTATAAAGCTGCACAGAAGGAATACAGAATTTACTCGGACATTAAAGGTATCACACATAAATGACAGCGACAATCTCAATACATTTTCCCTCAATACATATTATTTTAAGGGGTGTTATTTTGTAGGCATTGGACTTTTACCTGCAATAAACATGCAACTTCGTTCACTGGTAATTCACTGGCTTTTCTCGATGTTAGTACTGGGACCATTGTCTCATCTTCACAGTGGGGTAGATTTTCAGCAAGCTGGAACAGAACAAATAGACACGAGATGAGAATGAGAACAAAATGAGATTTTTTTTTACCTTCTATATCAGCCATGGCAACGGAGTGTCCCCACAGGGATACAAGCTCGGGTGGGGCGAAACTCAGAAAATCGGTCAACAGTTGCAGTGCCAACAATTGCCCCTTTCCCATTGCACAAAACAGTTCAAGTACCATCTGTACCTGGGACGACCAGGAACCATGTAAGTCCCCAGAATGCATTGTGGTTTCTGTTATCACTGAACTTCGAGAACCATGACAGTGTGAATTTGGGAGGAAGTGACAAAAAAAAAATCTTTTTAATTCCTGAAAAAGTTAACTTTTTCTCCCCCGGAAGCATTTCACTGAAGTTGGGAGATGTGTTACTGTATCAAGTACGATTAAAGACGTAAAGAAGTAACGAAACCTACAGCCACCTCTCAGAGATAGCTCTTATTGCACTATATGGGTGCAACGAATAATCCACGTAGTGGACTAAAATCGGTTACCAAATTAGTCACCAACTAATTTAATTGTCGATTAGTTGGCGACATCATCGCATGTGTTTTTCGCGCTGACTTGGAACGCTCTGACTCATGCTCTGACTTGTAGGCATTACCGCTTACTGGAATGAAGTGAACAACAGCACGATGGCAACACCTTCACTACCAAAAACCACCATGAAGAGGTTTATTTCCTTAGAACTGGAGTGGTTTATTCCACTTATCCCACAGCTACTCACCAAATAAATTATTCTGCACTCACTCATTTTAAATTCATATTTTATTATTTTGAGAAAATAGTATTACAGTTATATATGTGCACATCCGCAGAATATAGAATATAGCTAGAAACTTGTTACCTAAAGGGAATTTTGCTAATAGCAATTAGCAATTTGTTAATGATTTGTCCAGGCATAGGCTAGCGCTTGGTCTCGCCAAGACTACTTTCTACTAGACCACAGGTGTCAAACTCCAGTCCTGGAGGGCCGTAGTGTCTGCTGGTTTTTGGGGTGTTCTGGGTTCATTCAAGTCATTGACTGGTTAAAGTATCCACACACCTTGTTCTCAAGGCCTTAATTGGCCTTAATTGGCAGCTGATTGAAAGGAAACCACAAAAACCCGCAGACACTGCGGCCCCCTGGGGATTCAGTTTGACACCCCTGTACTAGACTGTCCGGAAGGTTATGTCATAATAATTATAGTAACCATACGTGCTAAAAAGATAAAAGGTTTTGGAGAATACTTTCTTTTTAGATGGCAATATAATTTTGTTGACAGGTAATGCGTTATGTTGTTTCTGCTAGATAACGTTGACCAAATTGATGCTGTTATGCTCAGTTGCTGAATGAGCTTGCATACTAATTTCACGGTGATAAAGGGGTACTTTCACATTCATTGGGAAATAATGCACACCCTTCCAGCCAATCCAACAAGTATTTAACCAAGCCGCGGTATAATAACCTATTATTCACAACGACCTTGTTCACAAAAACTCTTGAATGAAGTATTCATCTCCAATGTTTTTATTGTTAGTTGAAGTTGTTTAGCACATGCCTAAAACAACCTCAAGCTCAATTTAAAAGCTGACGTATAATGGCTCTTATTTAGCAAACGGATAGATCCGGTCCATTGTCTCTATTGGTCAGTTTGCGTTCCAGTCGTGCCAATATCCACGATATACGCACGGCTAAATGGAATGTTCACACATCTTTTAATGTATAATCGAAATGAACATAACTTGAAGTTATCATCAGTGGGGGAAACATTCTTGCTAGCTGATGCTCGCAATACCGTTGCTTAGCAACCAATAAAGTACTGTTCAGCGGAAGAATACATTTACCATAAAACATAGTTCCATTTTAAAAAATCACAATTTTAAAGTTTGTCTCGTCTTTCTTTAGTGAAATTTCGAACCTGTTGTATATCGTGGATATTGGCACAGCTAGGGGGTGTAACCTAACCAATATCCACGATATACCACGGGTTCTCGTTCCCTAACGCTTAACTGAGTAATTGTGTGATTCATAATCCGATAATCGATAGAAGACACTAGAAGGCACAGAAGACAATAATCCCTAGAAGGCATAATGAGCTTCGCAGGCAGGCTTGGCAACATAATAATAATAATAATAATAATAATAATAATCATACAATGTATTCTTACTGTTTATTAACTTGATCTTGCAGCCATTATATTAACTTTAAATTATCTTTCCATTAAATTATGTAAAAATACATGTATTATTGGCACCCCTAAAAATTCTTAGAAACAACATCGAATAGTACATTCATATTTTACTTTCTTCAATTCAAACTCTTAAGTGGTAATCCATGATTTATCTCTTTGCTGTAAAAACAAGGTGACACAAATGCCAAATTCCTTCATCCACGGGGAAGGTTAAAGAACATACAAATGACATGAGACAAGGCTGTGACCATGGAAAACCATGGCAAAAAAGACAAGGCTGTGACCATGGTAAATCTGACAAGGCTGTGACCATGGTAAATCAGACAAGGCTGTGACCATGGTAAAATAGACGATGTCAATCAAAAAGCTAAAGGCCTGAAAATACCCATATTCACTGATAATGAAGACATTTAAAACCACAGAAGCTGTACATTTACAACACACTCTTGATGCCTGGAGGCTCAATCTAGGTAGTGGTTGGATCTTCCACCAGAACAATATCAAACAGATTGCTTCAAATCCACAAAAATCTATCCGTTTTTTATTTCTTTTTTATTTTACTTTGATCAAAATTTTATTCAGAACTGCGGTTTGTTAAAAACATCAAAAAACAAGGGAGTGCATTTCTTACAGGTTGTAACCGCAAGAGACAGACTTACTGAGGGCTCCATGCTGAGTGTGGTGATTTCCAGCTTTGAGTCTGCCAGCCAGGTGAAACCAAGAGAGATTTAGTAGATTTAGTAAAAAGTTAAAAGACTATAAATGAAGTCGTTCAATTATGCCCGTATCATTTGAGGGTTACTTCAAAGCATGTCTTCATTTGTAAAGCCACATATGCCTCCTCAACTGAGGTATGTAGTCTCACATGAGCGTCAAATCGGCCCAAGTTTGTAGGGACTGAGTAATACCGGTTTGGCTACATTTCCTACAAAACTAGAGTGTAACTCACAGGCGGAAAGGATACTAGAATTATAAGCATGGGGCAGGACTGGTGTTCAGCACTGAAACGCAAGAGTAAAATGCCAACGTTGATCACGCGTCTGTATATCCGTATATGAGCACTGCCATAAACCAACCTACTACGCACCCTTGTATTTGCATTTCAATAAACAGTATTAGCTTAAGCAGGTTTCAACCCTATTCAAACATTTGGCCACGATGACAAAAACAAACAATGATTCCTTTTTCAGAGGAAGCTTGTTTCATAAGAAGGCAACTTCTTTCTGCATTCCAACATGGATCTCAAGCAAATAACCAAAGATATATCACAAGTCATCATGACTGCTTCGACCATCTCAAAACATTCACAAACACCTGTGACCTCATCGCCCTGATATGAAGTTACAAAGCAGACAATGAGGGGAGGCAGCGAGGAACCCACTTCATTCAGGCGAGCTTTCATCGGCGGACTCAAAAACAGAATTCCCTGGAGTCATTGCAGCTAATAGAACAACCTTAGCTCAAGAGACATTCCTTACAAATGATGACTTGTACTCGCACTTGTACTTGTGTTTGATCTGCACTTCGTTGTACGTCGCTCTGGATAAGAGCATCTGTTAAATGCCATGTAATGTAATGAGCCTGAAAACTATAAAAACAGTGTGTGCCTTATTGTGTGACAGAAAGAAAAAAAGATTTAAAGTTGAAGAACTGAGAGTAGAGTGGGCCAGAGACAGCAGCCTCGACTGCAATCGATAGTTGTCAATCAGCTCTCCAAACTATACCCTTTTCAACTTGAGGTGTCACCACTACAACAGCATTAGAGGAAAACCAGGTGGGTTATTTTTGTGTTTACTCAGGGTCCCTTTGTCTAATATTACATATTGTCTAAAGATTTGAAACCATTCAGTGTTACAAATATGCAATAATAGAGAATATCAGGAAGGGGGCAAATACAGTGCCGTGAAAAAGTAACATACAACGACAACAAAGGAAAGAAAAGTAGCATACAAGATCATTGTTCTTTTTGGTACATGTCCATATAAAAGAACAATTCATCTAGTCATGTAGACCTTCAGAGACTGGTAAAGATGAAGAGCCATGACCTTCATGAAAATGGCACATAAAACCTGCACAAACACTTGGACACGCCTTAGTCAGGGATACATGCACTCCTCTCTTTCATCTCCTACAGTGATGAAAGGGCAACTAAATGCATTATAACCACACATTACCACAGCGGAATGCATGAGAGCATCGTTTAACACACAATGAGTCAAACCTCTAAGTGCTGGAGGCTACACGGAGTGTATATCATGTTGACCCCAAAACAGAGCCAAGAGTCATTATAATGTAGATATCTGATTTGTGTAACTTTTCACCAAAGTTAGATTATAACCATCTACACCATCTCCAGAGAATTTGGACTTGGATATTTGAGTAATGGCAGAGATATCATTACTTATCTGAAGTAGTATAAGACTGCTTTGTATCACTACTTCCTGGTTGCCAACCATCCCTTTACATGGGAGTTATGCGTAAAGACAGAAAGGTCAACAAGTAGCACAAATTACCCGGGAGAAAGGAAAACTAGGGCTGGAATTATATTCAAGGGCCAAAGTTGATAATCCCTGATCTATTTGGTATGTATCGATGTAACCCAAAAAAATGGAAATATGGAAAACAGATGTAAAATAAAAACATTTTTATAGCTAGCAAAACTAATTAATTAAATATGTTAAAACAGAATGATTTAAAGTAGTGCCATTGGTACATTGTTTGGGGAGAACATTGTGTATTTTTGCACTCATGTTTCCTTGTTTATATGGGAAACATGTTGGTAAATTTGTTGTTAATATGCCCCAGGGCCACAATACAGTGAATGTTTTGTGCTGTGACCATTTCCTTTGCAAAGCTGACCACAAATATTCAAATAAAAACATCATGCATATTATGCCAAGTCTTCAGTCATTTGTATGTAACATTTAGCCTGTTGTGCCCAACCCTAAGAGGGTGTAAAGTAAAGGGTTTAAATCATGGTGGTTCTTTTGCTCTGGAACATACATATCTTCCCAATCACTCCCCCACAGCAGTAGTGGGTGTCACAGGAAACTGACAAATGTCCAAGCAGGTTTATCTGCATTGTTAAATGACAAAAACTTTGACTAAAAGTAAAAGTAAAACTCAAACAAAACCACACCAAATTAGGAGCTTTACACACACTTAACAATTTCAATATCTTTGAAGTTTTCATCCGATTGCCCGATTCAATGTGGATTTAAAATGTAAAACCATATGGGCTGAGTAGCTTTAAAATGTAAAACCATATGGGTTCAGTGAGACTTGCACACATATTCCATCCTGAATTGACAAAATCAGATTTGCGCTAAACTCCTCAGGGACATTCAGCAGATAATCATCTTCTGAACTTCAGCCTGCAAGTCACTGCCTCAGCTGTTGTACGAAGTGTGAACTAAGCCTATTATAATAGAGTCAAGATAAAGAGCCCAGGACACTATGACCCCTTTTGTCCCACAAACGTTTGCATTTCATAGGACACACTAACCTTCTTAGACAGCCTCCCTCAGGCAATGTAGGTCAGTGAGGAATGGCCAGATATACAGTAACATGGATCAATGTTGATCGTTTAATGTGCTGTTCCACTGAAAAAAAATCAAATTTTCTGTCAGATTTACTATTTTTGGTTTACTGCTGCAAAACATCCTATTCAACTTTTGGGATAATACGCCATGATTACACCTTGTGTATGGTGAAATTAGTATAATTATCTATCTTAGCATTTCTATGTTTGGAGTCAATTTTCTCAAAACCAGATTTTGGACGATATTGCAGGACTTTTTCTCTGTGCATAATCATCCTATCATCCTGAAACTTTGCAAACTGTTGGAGTGTTTTGATTTATTTTCTTGTTATAAGCTTTAGGGGTGGGTACAGCATCACAAATCTCACTGTTAGATTCTGAAATTTCATAATTTATGCAAGTATGCAGTATGCAAATTAGTCCAAACCTCATGATAATATGCACCTCTGAAATAATCTGGAAGACCAAATATGCATTTTTGGTGGAACATTACCTCAAAGAGAGGATAGCTTGTTTGATAACAGATCTCATCACTTTTTGGTTGATGGCTCATCGTCTAATTCAATGTGTACGAGGAAATTGCTTTTAGAATATCTTAATGGTAAGGTTTCCTTAACAGATGGCAAAATCCAGCAGCTGCTGCTGGTGATGATGGCAGCGGGTGGTGTCTTAGCTGCAGTGAGCTATTTCGCCACATTAACCTTTCCGGTTATTTTTAGAGATAATACCATTTCACAGGAATGTGGCTTGTTCAGTGGGAACTCCCTTTATTGTGTTTAAAGTACGTGACAAGAAACAAAGCAACAAGAAAAACTGTCAAAACAAGAAAAAGGATATCATTTTGAAAGGACAAGCCCTACTTTTGGAGCCACAGCACCCAAACATGCTTATGTTCTTAATATGGCCAAGTTGATGCAAAGCAGTGTTCCAAACCACAGAAACCTACTAGGAGCAAGGTGTGCTTTTAATTTTCACATACACAACTGTGAGACCAAGAAACATAGTTCAGTGGTCATTACACATAATCCACTATACACAATATGTGACAGACCTAGCGTGCAGGCTAACTGAACATAAACAGTGATATTGCAGTATGCCTGTATGTAAGTGCAGAAATGTCTTATAATCTCTGGTTGAATAAGGTACAATTCACAAAGAATCAGTTGTCTACAACCATTAATATGTTAAATAGGCCAAGTCAGTTATAAGGTAAGCAACTACAGTATCAAGATGAATACAAATGCATCAGTCCAAGATTAAAATACAAAGAGAAATACAACTAAAATGTAAATATAAAACACAAAGTACAAAGTTCAACAAGAGCGTAAAAGATTGAGACAGGTGATACACAAGTGAAAACAGAGTAGGGCACTGCCGCAGAGGAGCAAACTTAACTAGTTAAAGTACAGTGTTTCTCTTCAGACTGTGGCGAAAAATGGGCAGAACTGAGCAGTGGTCATGGGAATGGGGAGGTTGTTCCACCACTGGGGAGCAAAAGTGGAGAAGCTGTGCAGTCAGGACAAGCACGTGAATGGCTCTAGGTCTACTTCAGCAATTCACCCTGTGGCAAAGTAACATGAATTACCATCTGATTTTGGCAGGTTTTGTTACTTATTCTGTTGAAAGTATTCAGCAGGACTGCTTAAACTTGAACAGGAAATTGATTATATGTTCATTTACACGGAGCATATATTTACATAACTATGTCAATATTGGAATACGATCTTGCTACTTACTTGCCAATGCATAAAAACACAGTTTGTACCATGGTTGTTCAGTATGAGGAGAATTACACAAACTGTATTGAGCATTAGAGCCATCTCCTTTTCTTGTAATGCGAGTTAACCAAAATGATACAAAAGTAGATGTTTGGGTTACTTTGCCTGACCTAGTCATTCTGTCATTCTAATACACCACTAAAGAGAATATCTGCCTTCAGGGCCACTAGGTAACAAAATACCAGCATGAAAATGAAGTCCACGTCCCATTAAATGCAATGCTAGTTATCATGGAACAGCCCATGGGCGGAATTATCTTCTGTAGGGGAGGGGGATGGGCTGTCTTGTTGGCCAGACTTCGGTCAGGACTTTGAATCTGATGGCAGCAACTGCATGGAGAGAATTCAGCATGCAAGCAGCATTTTCTCTACCATGATAACAGAGTTGAATGTTTACCACAGTATCTGACAAATAATGGTTCAATATATAGTTGGCATAAAAGTATGGCAAGTTCTCCCAGAAGATAAATGATTTGATAATAATTGTTCTCTCAGAAGATGGCACAAAAAGTATGGATTGATAAGTTAATTAACAAAAACACAGATTGCATTCATGGATGATGTGAACCTACTAGCCAAGGTTTTAACTCTACCAAGGTAGCTAGCCATCTTGCCACAAAGTTAACCCAACAACTATGACATGCACTTGAGGTTTCACTAAATATCATTCATAGCTCTCACAGGGTACATATATTTTGTAAATAATGCAACAAATGCCTGCATACTCAATGCCTGCACAGATTCCAGACAGAAGGATGTCTCTAAAACCAGCCTGTGTTCAGCAGGTGCTATGAGCCGCGTAAGGGGCAGGTGGGTGGTGGCTCAATCAATTAGCTTGTATGACAGCTCTGTACCTGCAGTCGAATCCATCACCATATGATCTCAATTGTGCCACACACACACACACACACACACACACACACACACACACACACACACACACACACACACACACACACACACACACACACACACACACACACACACACACACACACACACACACACACACACACACACACCTGGGACCAGCGCTGTGGATGACAGACAGCAGGCAGCTTTCTTTCACAGGACCGGAGTGTTGTGCTTTCTGCACCCTGCCTCCTATTTCACTTCCATTCCCCTGCAGCGGTGCCGTCGATCAACCTCTGACTGTCTCAGTTTCAAACTCCCTGGCTGTCATATTACATGACATTACATTACATTATTGGCATTTGGCAGACGCTCTTATCCAGAGCAACGTACAGTTGATTAGACAAAGCAGGAGACAATCCTCCCCTGGAGCAATGCAGGGTTAAGGGCCTTGCTCAAGGCCCCAACGGCTGTGCGGATCTTATTGTGGCTACACCGGAATCAGAACCACCGACCTTACGTGTCCGAGTCCTTTACCCTAACCACTACGCTACAGGCCGCCCCCTGTGTATTCAGTGACATAGACACAGGCAGGCATGCACCCACACACATGCTGGTTGTTTGTGACTTTATTTGAAAAATTGCTTTCAGAAACTCTGTGATGACACCAAAAGGCATGCGTTTGGACCATACAAAGCTCTTGAAAGAAAAGCTCCATTGCAAGGAAATTTATAAGTATAAGTGTAAGAATCAGAGTAATTTGTGTGTAAATGCTTTAATAATTCCCATCATAAAAGCAGCGGTTATCTCCCCGCACCTAGAAGTATGTGCAGAGTGCAGATAACCATGATAACCATGATCAAACTCACTACGGTTTAAAACCAAGAAATGAACAGTGGGGTTGTATCATGGCTACTTGTCAATGACGCAAAGGGAAAACTTCTGTAGTAGTTCTGTGTAGCTCTTAAGAGTAAAAAAGTGCAAGGCAGTTTTTTTTGAAGGTAAATAAATAAAACATTACTACTAAAACAAATTAGACATGTCAGGCACAGGGATGGATAGGGGTGAAAAGTAGCCCAGGCCCACACCACTATCAGGGCTTGAAGACTGAAATTCAGACTTACAATGCCGATGACCTTGCTACCAGTTATCAACATCTGTAGTCACTGACAATTCATTTTCAAGTGGCCCTCCAATAATAGCTCTCCTCTGTGCAGAGATCACAGTAAGCAAACTGTTATGCTACAGTTCATAAACCCCAATTGAGCTGAATCAAGAACGCTTTTCTTCCTTTCTTTTTTTTTTTGAAGGGCATGATTAATATGTTCAATCCATTTACAAACTGTTTTGTAAATGGATTGAACATATTAATCATGCCCTTCAAAAAAAAAAAGAAAGGAAGAAAAGCGTTCTTGATTCAGCTCAATTGGGGTTTATGAACTGTAGCATAACAGTTTGCTTACTGTGATCTCTGCACAGAGGAGAGCTATTATTGGAGGGCCACTTGAAAATGAATTGTCAGTGACTACAGATGTTGATAACTGGCACCCCCTGCCACTAAATCACGCTAAATAATGATATGTCTTGCATTTCATTTAGAAACAAGACATAACTTGTGTTGCAGAACGGATAGAAAAATTTGTGTGAAACTTCAGTGCACACAGGAAAGGCGACCCAGTGTTGTTCCATATAACAAAGAACACGTAGCGCAGTTGTACAACTAATCAGACGGCACACTTGCAGTTCAACACCTAAAGTGATGGGAGAATTGGTCATTCCAACACATTCCAGAAATCCCACACATGCAAAAATTTTAAAGCACTGCCATAAAGATCATGACTCATTTGAGACTTTTCTATGGTAATATTTTACCGCCAGAGTAAATAAATGCAAGAGCACGATTTCAAATCTTTCAATTCATCCCATGCTCTTGTCAACATCTCCATGTTCTTGCTCAAACTTCCCTCTCCTAGCTCTCGGGATTTTCAGCACAAAAATACAGCCAACAGTCCTAAAGCAATGGGAGTAGGTTGTGGGTTTGACCAATGAAATTATTTAGGCCCACTGCCCCCTACATCCTCATTGGCTGGAGAAGGGCAGAACTGATGGTTCAGGAACTATTATTTCCCATTCGACATTTCCATCTAAAATGTAACTTTTAATTTCATGACATTTTTTTATTACAATGATATGGCCTTCTTCTAATGACGTTTCAACTTCAGATATATCATTTGCTACTGTGGGGTGGCAGAGTGCTTGGTCCCCTACGCAGAACATTCCAGAAAGAATTCTACTGAGCTACTGCTATGTGTCGGGGGGGAGGTCCTCAATACAACAGAATACGTTTCTGTTCACATACACTCCTGTAAAGAGGAGGTACGCATGGAAGAACTGAATACATTACTGTTCACGTACACTCCTGTAGGGCGGCACGGATAGTGCAGTGGGTAGCACTGCCGCCTCACAGCAAGAAGGTCCTGGGTTCGAATCCCTGTCGGCTGGGGCCTCTCTGTGCGGAGTTTGCATGTTCTCCCCGTGTTCGCGTGGGTTTCCTCCGGATACTCCGGTTTCCTCCCACAGTCGAAAGACATGCAGGTTAGGCTGATTGGAGAGTCTAAATTGAGTGTGTGAGTGAATGGTGTGTGTGCCCTGTGATGGACTGGCGACCTGTCCAGGGTGTATTCCTGCCTTTCGCCCAATGTATGCTGGGATAGGCTCCAGCCCCCCTGCGACCCTGTTCAGGATAAGCGGGTTAGGATAATGAATGAATACACTCCTGTAAAGAGGATGTACGCATGGAAGAACTGAATACATTACTGTTCACGTACACTCCTGTAAAGAGGATGTACGCACAGAGTAATTGTGACATGCATTCCACAATTCTAATTAAGCCTACAAATCACATACTGTAGCCTCAGGTTGTTGGAACAGTGGGCAAACAGAATACCTCAAATAAACATCCATGCATGTAGGCTGAAGCACCACACGCCATGGGTTAAACTGAAAACCACAACAAACTGTTCAACGGAAACTAGCCAAAACCTAACCATTTGTTCAATTAGCAAGAAGCTGTCCACACACTCAAACTGAGGCCGACTGACTTTCACGAATTATCTACTCTCATGTGTGCTATGCCAGTCTGACTGGGCCCCGAAGACTCTGTCTGCAGAAGCCTACCGGCTGGTCTGTGGGTTTCTCTCTCATAGGAAGTGAGTGTTGAGTTTAATCAATGGTCAGCACAAAGTTTATGAAAGTATGATGATCAGCAATCATGTGTGTGGACTTCAGGCTTCTTGGTTTAGCTAACGTGATCCTGCATCAGGGGGTCGTTGGTCTTTGGCGTCCCTAGATCCTACTCACTTGACTTGAGAATCACAAACATCTTCAGTACATTCTTTAGTGGTATACATTTTCCTCAGTATTTGCAAGTAATCAAAATATAAGAAAGTATATTTAATCATTCATTATAATGAGACTACACAAGACTCACTTTGGATATAGCACTTGATAAGTACAGGCCTAGTACCTGTGACAAACAAAAAGAAAAGCTGTATATGATGATTAATGATTAATGACGCTTCAAAGCCATAACCATAACAGTAAGTAGTCCTGACAGATACAGCAATAGCCTTGGCATGTTTCACAAGCAGAGCAATTACGAAGCGTTGTTTATCTTACCAAGCACAGGGCTTAGAAAGAGCCTCACAAAGTGAAGCCGAAATGATAGAGTTCAGTAGATCAGCACAATGAAAGAGGAATGCAAAACCTTAACATAGCATGATGTTGTACCGATTTGACTGCTTTGTCTAGGATTGTTTGCCTGTTTGGGTCAGGTCATATTATCGAAGGTGAGGGTTGCACAATTTCTCTTTTCACAGGTCTGTTACTGGAACACAATAGCTTTTTTTACGGTTTTCAGGCATCATGTAGTATCAAAATTTCATGTAGCTTATTTCGCTTTCCCACTATGTCTCACACTCTGTAACAGAGAGAGCTGGCACCTACTACCAGCATGTTACTTTTGTGAAGAGGAAAAAAAGAAAAGATGAGTATGACACTGTAAATTGTTTTTAAAGGACTGTAAAGCAACCAGAAACAAAAACAAGATGTGATGTGGGCTATAGCATAAATAAAAAATTACTGTGGTAGGATCCATTAGTCTACTCACTGAGACATGGTGGTTTCAGCCTGTTTTACTGGGAAGTCTTGTATCACTGTGGGGATACAAGACTTCCCAGTAAAACAGGCTGTAACACCACCGTTTCTCAGTATGTACATAAATGAGCTCACAGATGCCTCAGACCGCTCCTCTGTGCTAGCTACAGCTTAGACACCAGCGCAAAACAACTCCTTGCCAACTGCCCTATTTAGGATAGAGTGTCTCCAATGAATTTGGCCTGTGAAGATTCACATATTGGTATTCCATGTCCCTGGCTGATCTTTTCAGCACCCAAATTTGTCATCGCGAACATCCCACCTCTATATATACGGTATAGTGGAAAGCTATGTTCAGTTTGCCAGAGGTTTGAATTCTCAAGTTAATGAATAAACAGAGACCTCTGTCAACCTTAAGAAACGCCATACAATACACCATGAGTGAACCAACAGCAACAGATTTAAAACAGACAAAAATTATTTGATAACTATAATACTGCAGCATTCAATTCTCTGTGGTGTTTGCATTCTTAACCCCGGAAATAGCCAAAGACTGCTTGCTAGGACTAGCCTGATGTAAGTTGATAGCCAGAATCTGTCTTTCAATTGTCTAACCAATTTGTCACTGGTGGTGAAAGTGCATTTAATTAAACTGAGCTTACCATTTTAGCTTCACAAAAAAATAATTGGTTATCGGTTAGCAGTTTTTGGTAAACTTGGTGAAGTTTTGGTTAACCATTTAAACGTTTAACGGTTCACACCGCTAGTTAATGTGCAGAGGGATCAATCCTTTACAACAATGAATACACTGCACATTCAATTAAGGGGCACGAGTTAACTGTACCTCTAACAGATGCTCATTATGGAACAACATGAGGAATTTAGCCATTAGAAAGTAGGTGGCCCAAGTTGCCCTATAAGAATGGGTCAGAGAAATATACGGTGTGTACAGATGCCAGTAGACACTGTGGCTCCTCCAACTGGTCCTGTGATTGAGTATCACTGCCCTAACAGGCAAGTCACTGTCTGCCCAACAACACCCTGCAAGATCGCAGAAATGTGCCAGACCACGAGGACAGTGATCAGTCAGGCTGGAAGATGGAGGAAGGCACCAACTGCATACAGGTGGCAACATGTCCTCCCATGTCTGCTTGGCACCAACCTTTAGCAGGTACACACCAAGAGCAAACACCCTCCTCCTCCACATTTGCTCTGCCAATCCTGTATTCCCTGCATCTAACTAGCACCTCTCTCTGCCAGGCTAAAAACTGTCAAACTAACTTTATTTGCTTAGCAGAAGCCCTTCTCAGACATGGCCTACACTATTCAGAAGGATATTCACGAAGGTAATTCTGCAGAGGCTCTGGGGAAGCCGGCAGTGGCCCACATTGACTTCTGTACCGCAATTGCCCATTCACAAACAGTTCTACATCTACTTGCTGCCTTAACAATAACAGAAATGCACCTTTAAATACACTATATTTTTCTCAATACAGTATTAAAATGGCAATTTTAACCCAAAAATGAAATTAAAATATGTTTCCACTTGGCCAGAGTACTATTTATCCATACAGATGTGACAAATTTTCTATATTTCACAACTTTTTTCTTTTTTTTAGAGTTCACTGTGCTATAATGGACCACTATGGTTCATTTCTTTCCTGGTAATCAATGCACTGACAAAATCAATGCACCGCAACATCTCCTTCCAAATACAGTGCCACAGTCACTCGTAAACATCAGTTTACATCAGCAGTAGGATGGGCATGGTTAATCGATTAGCCAAAATGGACAATCGGGCTTAACCGTTTCATGTTTATTTATTTATTTTTTATTTATTAAATCTTGCATTAAAGCTATAATTAACTTAACTAACTATTATGATAGTTCTATATTTTGATTGGAGTTGTGGGCAGCCTCCAGCAGTAACCAAATTGATGTGATTGAGAAACCAACGACCAGAAAGCGCAGCGGAGCAGGCTATGGCAAGCAACATTTTAAAGAGGATAATCTGTAAAAACTTCAGTGTAAAATATGTCGCATCAATCTTAGGTTCAGCAACTATGTGATATAATGCGCAACAAAAGTACCATGAGAAACCACTAGATGAAGGAAAACTACAGCAATCCTCTAAACACAAGTGCAATTCAACCAGAAAAGAACATATTGCGCAGCACAACACTTGTATGATTACTAATTAATTAATTCATTTTGTTAAGATAAATAAACACTTTCTGGATCTCATGCAACTGTTAGAGCAAGAATATACCAGCATGCAAGACCATTACAGCACAGGTTGAGAATGAACAGACTAGAGCTAAAATTAAATAGGGAAGCTACAATCCGACCTTCTTGTTGTCTATAACATTACTTTTTCCACCGAAGGCTGAACTCCCCTACAAAGGCAACATAAACTACGTGTCTGTAACATGTTGACGGATGGGAAATTAAAACAGCTGTGCTGCAAGATCACAGCCTAGATGAGAAGCACAGGGCCGAAAACACGACAGCTCATCTTAGATCTGATTAGAATCAGAAACATCACTTCAAAATGAAACAAAAACAGCATGAGATGGATTTTAAGGAAAAAAATACAATGAGAAATGACAAGTTGAGTTTATCAACTTGACCTCGCCATCAAAACAAACCCAAACAACTGGGTAGGATATTGCAATTGCGGACCACGGCTGGGAGTTGAATACCTAAATACATAGTAAAATTAAAACGCAAGCTAGTGTTTTAAGGGGAACAAAGGTTTAGAGTTGCTATGGCTGTCGCCTTAATGACAGCAGACTACTACCAAGGTACATCAGCGATTGAGAGCCTAACCAGCAATTCCAAAACTATTGGGTCTGGGAAGGATTGAGGTAGATTGTGATGTGACCTTAAAAAAATAACAGCGCACTAACAATAAATAACAATAAAAAATAACAAATTGTTATTATTACAATTGGAATTCACACTGGTCAAATGAAATAATTCCGTCTGGACTTTAGCTAGCTAGTAGCTAACATAGTAAAGTCAACGTAATGTAGCTAACGTTAATGATTGACCTGTGTATGCATATAACTAGCTAATAATAAGAGTGGCCATTGTTATTTTATTGCTAATTGGCTAAATAAATGTACATTAACATGTGGATATACAAGTACATTAACTTTATCAGGCTAAATTATTATTATAATTAGCCAGTAATAAATCCCAAGCGAAACTGATTGGCTTCAGTCGGTCAATTTAGTTCAATTCAGTCAATTTAGTGTGGTTCTATGAGCGATATAACGTTACGCTGCTTCATCGCTAACTAGCTATGTAACGTTAGCGTTATTACAGCTTTCTTATCGTTACTGTACAGGGGTATCAATAATGTGCATGCTAGCTACGTATTATTAAGCTGATCTTAATAATTAGCAAACGTTAGCCGTCATAGCCATCTAGTGGTGTTGATGACAATCCCGAGTTCTTTTAAACCAATGTTACAGCTGACTGACACTGGGCACAAGCTAACTAGCTAGCTACACTATTAACATAGACCGAATAGCAAGCTAATGGCTATATTAGCAAGCTAGCGAACATAATTTACGAGTGGGGCCAATACGGATATGTATGATGCTTGGTAACTAACGTTACGCTAACATTAGTTACCAAGTTAATAAGATAGCTAACATGCATATTCTACAAATAGTCAGATAGCTAGATCGCCAAAGATCGGTAACACGATGGCGAGCTGGCTAGAATAGCTTCCTTTCAGTTAACTTGTTACCAGGAATATTATATATACGCAATTGTTCTGTGTATTGTAGCGTTAGCGAGCTAGCAAAATACAACTTTCTTTGGAAACAAGACGGTAGCGAATGTAGCTAGCTAGCAACTTGATAACGATGGCCTGGCAAATAAACAACCACCATTCAACGGCACAGCTAGCTAGCCAGGTAATTGTTAGCTAAATGCAAGAATCAACACGCTGGATACTGCTTCACATTATTGCTAACAGTTAACAATTGTTAACTTAACTCCTTCATTTTCCATGTAACGTTTACTTTAGCTCGCTAGGTGCCATTGTGAATTCAGCATATACATCATTTTAGCCGGTGTAAATGACCCCTACCAACCCACATAACTAAATAAATACATTAAGGGTGAGGAACACGAATAAAACTGAAACTTACCAGCGGCTGTCTTTTCTTCTGCATCTTCCGCGAAATCCACTGTAAAGACTGACGGCCGGGCGGGTTCAACACGCTACAGTGAGGTCAACACGCTACAAGCGTTGAGAAGGCGTGGCTACGCGTTGACGGTACCCAAAACATAAGTTCAGCTTTCTGGCCTTTTCTCTGATACATACTAAGCTCTTTTTTCAACACATACGTTACTCACGCTGTTCCAAAATGTAAAAGGGGAGACTACTTGTATTTCCAAAATGTAATACATTTCACATTTGCTCACAAAATAGCCGGAGCCAAATGGTACCATATACATCACAATATTCGCAATTCCTTTGGCTATATTCATTAAAAAATAATGTTATATTTAATATTATAAAATAAACCTGATTTGTGGTTGTGTGATTACAATGTGAGGGACAGAGGGCACAGGCATGCAAGACCAGGTGCATAAATAAATATTCACTGACTGCCTCTAACAAACTCCAAAGCAGCATGAACAGTAATCCTATGCCTCCAGAGGCTATGCATATAAGCTGGTTCATTTTATAGCATTTATTCACATTTATTGTGCAGTACTCTCATTTCTAAAATCATTTTGGCTAGGTCTCCCTTGGAAAAGAGATTTTGAATCTCAGTGGGACTTTCTGGTAAAATAAAGGCTAATTTTTTTTTTTCAAAAAGCAATGCAAACTTGTCACACACAGGGCCAGTATGACAGACAGGCCCTGAAAATGGGACCTTAATGAGTCCAAGTTATTTGAACACTGAATTGAAGCTATGGTTAAGTATGATAAGGATGACAGATCGAGACTAACAGATAAAAGGAAGTAAATTGCTGTGTTTACATTTGTTGAGGATGACTAGCCACAGCATTCTATGTCTTGCTGCCATTTGCGTCTCTCCACATGTACTGCTGTTCATAAAGGAAGGTGTGCCGCAATCTCAGGCTGCATGTGTTATAGCAGCCAGAAATAAGATTTAGTAATCCAGTTATATATAGTATATATATATACATACCATGGGAGGTATAATGTCACTGTATGAACTCCTGTGAAGTTTCAACTTCCACTGCGCACAATAATATTTCAAGGCAAAACTCATAGGAATCAGAAAATGTTTTACAATTTCATTCAGTGCTTGTGCCACCTAGTGGACAAACCTATGAATACTTCACTATGTTTTTTAAATTGTTTCCGGCATGGCTGACTTTATGTCAAGGCTGAACCTTGCACTTATTCTATTTATTTAAATGAAACCATACCAAACGAAGTCGGAATAGACTGAATTGATGGAACAATGCCTTTTAAATGTATGCATCAGAGTGGGTTAATGGTTTGTCCAACATGGTCAGAGGATTTCAAATTCTAGAATAGATCTCTTGCATCGTAAAGTATTAAGGACAAAGCAGGGATGTCCATAATGTGGTCTGCTTGTATAGTAATATATGATGTTATCTACCGTAAGTGCACAAGCCTCTTTGGAAATAATGCATTATTGTGTTTAAGAACCCCTTAACTTGCACCGGCCCAAATTCAAGCAAGCTATTTTAATGGTGACTGAGAAGCATTGTAGCCAAAAAAAACATTGTAACAAAAAAAAAGTTATTGAGACCTTATGCCTAAAAAGGCTGTTTTACAACGAAATATTCATTTTTAAATGCCTAAGTCTAAACTGAACACTCACCATTTGAAGGCCTTTAGAGAAATCATGCACCTAAGTCAATAGAAATGTAGACACATGCAAGCTTATCATAGCCATTTGCCTGCTTTTATCTGGAGATATTCATCAGTGCTGAAGGAAAGAGACTCTGCATTGAAAAGAGCTCTGAAGACTAAATTAAATAGTGATAGGCAGAGGTTCACCTCATTACGTAACAAAGTAACCAAAGCAATCAGAAAGGCCAAAGCCAACTTTTTTATAACAATTATCAATGAGGCAAAGGGTAACACAAAGCTGATCTGGGAACAGATTAAGAATGTAATGGGGATCAACCACAGGCCTAGGAACCAGTTAGAGCTTAAACTGAATGGTAAGCTAATGCAAGACCCAGCACAAATAGCTGTAGCCTTTAATGAATATTTTATCAATTCTGTAGCCGAAATCGCACAGAATTTCCCCTTAACAACAGAAAATATTATTAAGGTTGACGAAAGCAAGCCTTCCTTCAGCATTCAACCCATCTCTGAACTTAAGACTCAAGCAATCATTAATTCTCTTAGAACCTCAACGGCGAAGGATATATATGGTATGGATTCTATAATGCTTAAATCTCTGAAAGAATACATAGTCCCCCCTATCACCCAAACTATTAACCTGTCAGTATTACAGGGGACATTCCCAAGTACCTGGAAGACTGCAATTGTATCTCCCATATTCAAGTCAGATGATCCCCAGAACATATGCAACTATCGCCCAATCAGCATTTTACCTGTGATTTCCAAGGTTGCTGAGAAGTGGGTATCAGAGCAGCTTGTTTCTTTCTTAAATAATGGTCCATTTAATCTCCATCCCATGCAGTTTGGCTTCAGGGCCCATCACTCCACTGAAACAGCTAACTGTTTCTTTTTAGAGAAGGTCCGCGCAATGGTCGACAAAGGAGGTGTTGTCGGTGCTGTGTTCTTAGACCTTCGCAAAGCTTTCGACACAGTCAACCATAAGGTCCTTATTGCCAAACTGTCTGCTTTTAACTTCTCCTCGTTAGCACTCAAATGGATTGAGTCATACCTAACTGGTAGAAGCCAACATGTTTCTGTGAACAACCACTGTTCATCAGCTCTTAACCTATGCACCGGTGTACCTCAAGGATCAATACTTGGCCCGCTTCTGTTTAGCCTATATATTAACGATCTGCCATCTGTCTGCCCTGATGTTGAAACACAATTATATGCAGATGACACTGTAATATATGTGCATGCCAAGACCAAACATCTGGCTGCTGCCAAACTCATCACAGCTATGGATCAGATCACAAATTGGCTGAACCGTTCATGCCTTCAACTTAACGTAAATAAAACTGTAGGAATGTTTTTCACTAAGAGACAATGTAACACCGTGTCCAATATATCAATCTCAGGTAAAAATATTAGCATTGTGCCACAATTTAAATATCTGGGTATCATTATTGACTCCAATCTGTCATTCAAAGCACACATTAAGAAAGTATGCCAAAGAGTCAAGTTTAGCCTAACTAATTTTAAATACATCAGAAATGTAATGCCTTTTAATGCTGCCAAATTATACATGAACGCTGGATACGCTGTCTACGTTTCATTAAGCAATACTAATGTATGCAACACTCGAAAATACGTCGACAGGACAGACAACAAAAATCCGGGATAGTCCCGGAGAATCCAGGAGGAGTGGCAACCCTAGTTGTGGTTGAATGTTTGGTTCTAATGCGAACGCAAAATGCGAAATGGATCGTGTTATGAGCGTAAAATCCGCTCAATTCTTATGGTTAGGCTTCAACGATCAAGGTCAGTGATTGGTAGTGCAGAACGGTGCCAAACCATGAAGGACGTTGCAGAACCATGCAGAATGGAAAGTGAGAAACCAGCGAATCTAGAGATGCTTCCCTCTATTCCCGGATACACTAAAACGGCTGCAGGAAGTAAACAAGAGACGATGAATTAGCGGAGGGATATTTTTTTGCACATCTTTGCAATATGTACATGTCATCCGGATATACGGGGACGCAAACGACATCGTTTGTAAAAGCTTAACGAGTTAGCTACTGTAGATTTCTCGTTTTGAGGCATTGACAGAAACTTATCATTCAGTCAATGGAAATGTTGGTTACTTTACCAAGAGTACGAAATACCTTAGCTACAGAGAAGTGAGTCAGCTCACTGGCTAGCTAGCTAGTTGTCGCTCTCTTGCTACCATCCGCAGTACGACCCAGGTAAATAATAACTTGCATCATATTGACTTTTATGTGCACTGTGCTTGATATAATGTTGATAGCTCATCGCCTTTGCCATGTAGCTAGCTAGCTAGTCTATTTTTCACCATTATTTTACTAGCAAGCAGTTAGCAAGCACCGATAGCTGTTTCGTCGCGCTGTTAATATAATCTGGTAGCGAAGTAGAGCTATGAAGAACTTCCATTCTCCATTGTCGCCGTCTTGCGAACCAAATTTATAGCAATATTGTGGACGTAAGTATTAAATACACGTGCAGGTAATCTCTGTGCGAAGGTAAACGTTTGTCAACTGGCGTTACTTTCTATGCACACTTCGCTAGCTGTAACTTTTATTGCACATCATGCATTGTTTTTAACCGTGTTGGCGAGAATTTGTACCAAGTATGTACGATTAGTAATAGTAATAATTTCAGTCCTGGTAATTACTATAAATGTTGTGATGCTATACATGTGGAGACGCTATCTGATGCTGTTTTTCTATTTTGGATCAGGACAAAGCGTAACATTGAACATTTTGAAGCACCACTATGGGGAACCAACTTGCAGGCATCGCTCCATCTCAGATCTTGTCTGTGGACAGTTACTTCTCAGATATTCACGACTATGAGTATGACAAGAGTCTGGGTAGTACCAGATTCTTCAAAGTGGCACGGGCAAAACATCGGGAGGGACTGGTAGTCGTCAAGGTCTTTGCTATTCAGGATCCCTCGCTGCCTTTGACCAGTTACAAAGATGAGCTGGAGGAGTTGAAGATCCGGCTCTCCTGCCAGAACTGCCTGCCCTTTCAGAAGGCCACGATGACCGAGAAGGCAGCCATACTTTTCCGGCAGTACGTGCGTGACAATCTGTATGACCGTATCAGCACTCGGCCTTTCCTCAACAACGTAGAGAAGAAGTGGATTGCCTTCCAGATCTTGAATGCCGTGGACCAGGCGCACAAGTCTGGCGTGAGGCATGGTGACATCAAGACTGAGAACATCATGGTGACAAGCTGGAACTGGGTCCTTCTCACAGACTTTGCCAGCTTCAAGCCCACCTACCTCCCCGAGGACAACCCAGCTGACTTCAATTACTTCTTTGACACCTCTAGGAGGAGGACCTGTTACATTGCCCCTGAGCGCTTTGTGGATGGAAGCATGTTTGCCACAGAGAATGATCAGACCACTCCTCTGGTGGACCTGTCCAGTAACAGCCAGAGGACTCGAGGAGAACTTAAGCAACCCATGGACATATTCTCAGCAGGTGCTATTGTTTCCCCCGAAATGTTTCCCACAGAACATCTGTGATTTCCCTGTAATGGAGAAATTTACCTGTGTGTGCTGCATGTTGTCATTTAAATGTGATTTCAACAACAATATTTCCTGTTTGTTACTAAATCTTAGATACTTTACCTTTTTTAATAAATTAAGAAAACAGTGGGTATAAATGTTTGTTTTTTATCATTGCATTATCTTTTCAATGTCTTTCAGGTTGTGTGATAGCAGAACTCTTCACAGAAGGAAATCCTTTGTTTGACCTGTCTCAGCTGCTTGCCTACCGCAAAGGACACTTTCAGACTGAGCAAGTCCTGATGAAAATTGAGGACCAAAGTGTCAGAGAATTGGTAATGGAAGAAGCCCTTCTTTCACATAACATTTTTGGGGGAAAAAAACAGGCCCTGCATGTCAGAAAACAAAATATTTCGGTCCAACAATGAATTTTGTTAATTTACTTAATTTGCCAATTTAATTTCAGCATTTTTAATGTTGTTCTGTTGTACTCTGTCTCTACAATTGCCACACCCTGTCCTTTTCCTCTTTCGGCTGTTTGTGCCTTATTTTTGCCATGACTGCCTGTTTGTCTGTGTTCATGCTGTTGCGTTTCATTCAGGTTGCGCAGATGGTGCAACGACAACCAGAGAAACGTCTGACTGCGGAGGAATATCTGAAGCAGCAGAAAGGGAAGGCCTTTCCGGAAATCTTCTACACCTTTCTGCAGCCCTACATGGCCCAGTTCGCCAAGGAGACCTTCCAGTCTGCGGACGAACGGGTCCTGGTGATTCGCAAAGACCTGGATAACATTCTGCACAACCTGTCTGGCGGCGAGCCGCGAGAGAAGGCGGCGGTGGAGTCCGAGACGACCAAGGAGCACGGGCTGGTGGTGCTGGTGTCCGTCATCACGTCCTGCCTGCAGACGCTGCGCTCCTGCGACTCCAAGCTGGCGGCGCTGGAGCTAGTGCTGCACCTCGCCGAGCGGCTGAGCGTGGACATCCTGCTGGACCGCATCACGCCCTACCTGCTGCACTTCTGCAATGACCCGGTGCCCCGCGTGCGGGCCGAGGCCGTCCGCACCCTGACCAAGGTGCTGGCGTTGGTCAAGGAGGTGCCCCGCAACGATGTCAACATCTACCCAGAGTACATTCTTCCTGGAATTGCCCACCTGGCACAGGACGAGGCAACCATCGTCCGACTGGCCTACGCAGGTGAATGGAGAGAGTGTGAAAAAGAATGTGGGTTCATGGGAGAGTTCTCAAGATTGTAATGGCATTAGGTCAAATGTTCTATCAGCTAAATGTATATTTGTTGCACTCCCTAAAAGGACATTTTTAAACTTGGTTATTGGTTAATCTATGATTATTTCCAACTATGAAACCGTTGCCACACTAAATTTATTTAAGCCTTAATTTACAGCCGAAAGAGGCTGTAGAAGACTGACTGACATCTGAGATGCATTTCAATTTCAATAGATCTGGGTTCTCTTAATGTACTAAGTGACAGAGTTTTTTTTTCCCCAAACAGAGAACATAGCCCATTTGGCTGAGACAGCCCTGCGATTTCTGGAACTGGTCCAGGAAAACAACTTGAACACTGAGCTGGATCTGAATGGGGAAGATGTGGAGGAAGCTCTTCATCCCAATGAGAATTATGACTCTGGTAATACTTAAATGCTCCTCTTGAAAAGCAAGATTTTCATATGGGAATTAGATTTGCTTTCCATCTTAGAAAAACACATTTTACTTTTCTCTCTTTCTTTCATTTGCATTTGTTAAATAGTCAGTAATGCATTTTCCACAGAAATTAATTTCCAAAAATTCTGAAACATTTACAGTTATTGGAGGTTGATTTGATAAGTGAAAGCATTGCATTGTCTGCCATTTTGGACTACAAGTCAATATTTAATTGCATTGCTTCGTGTCCCTATTCGTTTATTGAAAAGGTTAGTGAGAAGTACTTGCTACATATACACACTTTATTAGGAACACCTGTACACCCACTTATTCAATGATCTCAACAGCCAATCGTGTGACAGTAGTGCAATACATAAAATCATGCAGATATGGGTCGGAAGCTTCAGTTAATGTTCACATCAACCATCAGGATAAGTGACTTTGACTGTGGAATGATTGGTGGTGCCAGACAGGGTGGTTTGAGTATCTCAGAAACTGCTGATCTCCAGGGATTTTCACGCACGACAGTCTCTAGAGTTTGCAGAGAATGGTGCGAAAAACAAAAAACATCCAGTGAGCAGCAGTTCTGCTGGCAGAAATGCCTTGTTAATAAGAGAGGAGGAGAATAGCCTGACTGGTCAAAGGTGACAGTTACGCAAATAACCACACATTACAACAGTGGTATGAGGAAGAGCATCTCTGAACACGCAACACATCGAACCTCTAAGTGGATAGGCTACAGCAGCAGAAGACTTAATGTCTAAAAAATAATTCTAATTGATACCTAATCAAGTGCTCACTGAGTGTATAGCAGTGCTAAAATTATAACACTATACCATGTATTTCTTTCACTGCTATCTATGTGCCTATGTATATCATTCATATCCAGTTGAGGTTAGAAAGCATAAAATGCAACACTTAACAAGTTTTCATAAGGGACACTCGTTGACTTTCTATGAAACCAGTCAAGTATTTGTGTAAAATGGTGTCTAAGATAATGCATGTATATTGACAGAATCTAACTTCTAGTTATCAATAATGGTCTCTGTGTTTTTCTATATGATATGGTGGTGTGCAGATAGCGCTACTTGCCTCCCTCATGCACCCACTTCCACCTCTGCTTCCTTTCCCACGCCTCTCCATTCCCATTTCCCATTTCCTTCTTTCTCCCATTCCCTCCCCCCGTGCAGAGCTGCAGGCCCTGCACGAGATGGTTCAGCAGAAGGTAGTCACCCTACTGAGTGACCCAGAGAACATTGTTAAGCAGACGCTGATGGAGAACGGCATCACACGCCTCTGCGTGTTCTTTGGCCGACAGAAGGCCAACGACGTGCTCCTGTCGCACATGATCACCTTTCTCAATGACAAGAATGACTGGCATCTCCGCGGGGCTTTCTTTGACAGCATTGTAGGTAAGGGTGTCACCCCACTCACCCAATCCCTCTCCAGCCTGTGGTGCCATGAAGCTAGAGGGGTTAGGTGCAGTTTCCTACCATACATTCCCACGTAAATGTTTTTTCTTTTCACACATCATTTGCTGGATTTTTGGGGGTTTAGGCTCAGTCATCCATAAGACTGTGCTTAACTAAGTATTAAAAACAAGGTGTCGCTAACTCACACTTATCTTTTGGGGAAATGAAAGCATTACTCAGTCAGTCATAAAACATGAATAGTTGCTCACAAGGGTCATATAAATTGGACCTAATTTTGTTGGCTGTAAATTTTCTATTTCTTTATTTTTTATTTATATTTTTTTATATTCAGCGTCTAACTTGTCTTCCGGTATTTTGCAATGCGTATGCATATGTTCTTCTGCATATATTTTGTTCTGTATTTTGTATTATTTGTATGCCATATATACATTTTTTTTTTTTATTCACGACACATTTTTAGCAACATTTATGTCCTATTCTCTGGCCAGGAAGTTTGTGTGCAGTTCACTCCACAGCGAACGCTGTTTTGATGTGGCACAGCTCTGTCCCAATGGTTGAATAGTAAGATTAATAGTGATTAATATTAACAGCAGTCATTTCCCAGCATTGCTACTAAAGCCTGCCTCTCTCCTGTAGGTGTGGCAGCCTATGTGGGCTGGCAGAGCTCCTCTATCCTGAAGCCCCTGCTGCAGCAGGGCCTGAGTGATGCAGAGGAGTTTGTCATTTACAAGACCCTCAACGCCCTCACCTGCATGTGCCAGCTGGGCCTCCTGCAGAAGCCACACATCTATGAGTTTGTCAGTGATATCGGTAAGGGACAGGGGCATGACGTCTATGAGTTTGTCAGTGATATCGGTAAGGGACGGGCATGACGTCTATGAGTTTGTCAGTGATATCGGTAAGGGACAGGGGCACGGTATCTATGAGTTCGTCAGTGATATCGGTAAGGGACAGGGGCAGGGATTGGAATCCGTGATGACGCTGAGGATTCAGCATATAGTGGAGTAATTTGGCGCACTGTGCTGTATCCATGGACAAGGCAAATATCACATATTTTTTGATGATGAGCTTGATCATATAGTAAGGGTAAGAAACGTACCCTCCTTGCACTGAAATTCAATCCCTACTTTTTGTACACCAGCTCCTTTCCTGTGCCATCCCAACCTATGGATCCGGTACGGGGCAGTGGGTTTCATCACGGTGGTGGCACAGCACCTCAACATCGCTGACGTCTACTGCAAGTTAATGCCCCATCTCAATCCATTCATCACACAGCCAATCATACAGGTTAGACAATATCATTTAGCAAGCTGATGACATTCCTAAACTGTAGGATTTCTCGTTAGCCTCCGCATTACAGAAACGAAAGTAGAGTTGCTTGTATTTTGTGAAATATTGTACAAATTCGCAGTTGTTAGCAATGGTGCTAATTTGAAATTATTCACCCCAAATGCCCATCTTTGCATGTAGTCTAATCCTATTTGAAATAGATGCAAAGTATAATTCCTGACAGAACAATTCCCTCACTGAAAGCAGCTGATGTTTGTGGTGATATATTATAACCTGGACCATTTCCTGTGGCAGATTGACAAAGAGATCGTACTACTTAGTGTCCTAAAAGAGCCGGTGAGCCGCTCCATCTTCGACTATGCGCTGCGCTCCAAAGACATTGGCAGCCTCTTCAGGCACCTGCTGTTCCGACAGAAGAAACGCAATGGCTCAATCCCAGAATGCCCCGTTCCTGAGGATCCAGCCATTGCCCAGCTTCTGAAGAAGCTGCTCTCACAGGTGAGAGGCCAGAAGTTGGAGGTCAGAACTTGGAGGTTTGAGCCAAGGGAGTGCTTTCTATTTTAAAGATGTAATATGGACAGTTGTATTTAGTAATCAGATATTCATCTCCGTGTAATTCACAAATTGAAGAGCCAATCCACCCTTTGGGAAGTGATACAGGGTCTGGATCTTTTAAAGAAAGATTATCCTCAAGTGTTACCTATTGTCCTGAGTATTGTACCCTTTTTAAAATCCCGTATTCAATCAGATTAGTCCAGAACAGAAGTACTCCAGCTGCGTGACCCAAGAAGAGGACTGAGGAAATGTAATCTCCCATCTGGAATTGGAAGGATCTGCTCTTTTTGGCCACAAGAATTTGTCCATTAAATTGCCTTTCCCTGTCTCTCCCCCCCCCCCCCCCCCCCCCCCTGGCCGCAGGGAATGACAGAGTCTGAAGAGGATAAGCTGCTGGCTCTGAAGGACTTCATGCTCAAGTCAAACAAGGCCAAAGCCAACATTGTGGATCAGAGTCACCTGGGCGAGGGCGCACAGAGTGGGATCATCGACCTGGCCAATTTAGGCATCACAGGCCGGCAGGTGGACCTCGTCAAACCCAAACAGGAAACCGAGGACAAGAGAGGTAGGCTCTGCCTCTATCACTTCCATATTGAATATGTCACTATTACTGTTAGCATTAGTTGGCGCTGTTACCATTACTGGTATCCTAGCAGACCTCAGTGCTCAGTATAGACCATTTGAAATGTGACATTTTTCTAAATATAGCTTGAGATTTCATTTGTTTCCCTTGTATTCTGTGAACCAAATCATATTTTTATTCATTTGTATGCATCTACTATGATGTGCCAAGCAAGAAGTGTATATTGACACTTGGCATACAGTATGTAGGTAAATTCTTGAATATATACACTCAGTTACCATTTTATTGGGTAGACCTGTACACCAGTTTGTTAATGCAAATATTTAATCAGCCAATTATGTGGCAGTAACTAAGTGCATAAAAGCATGCGGACATGGTCAAGAGCTTCAGCTGTTTTTCAGACCAAATGTCAGAATGGGGGTGATCTAAGTGACTTTGACCGTGGAATGACTGTTGGAGTATCTCAGAAACTGCTCATCTCCTGGGATTTTCACACAGAAGCGCATTGTTAATAAGACAAGTCAGAGGAGAAGGGCCAGACTTTTCGAAAGCTGACAGGAAAGTGACAGTAACGCAAATAACCACACATTACAACAGTGGTATGCAGAAGAGCATCTCTGAACACAGAACGTGTCAAAGCTGTGAGTGGATGGGCTATAGCAGCAGAAGACTTAACAAGTCTAAAAAATGTCTAAAATACCTAATAAAGTGCAGAGTGTAGTGTAGATTGAAAATAAGTTAAGTCTCAGTTTATTGGCACCCTTGATAAAGATGAGCATGAAACGCTGTATAATATGAACACAAGCATTGAGTGATATTTTATTCTCAAAAATGGGAAATTCTATTCTATTCTATACACACTACATTAATGCAATCATTTAGAGGAAAGAGGCCAATTAACATTTGTCCTTATCTTTGGCTCCAATGTGAATCAAACTGTTAATAAGTGCTGTCTGGCAAGTTGAACGATCACTATAATTAACTTTACGAACTTTTGTTTGCCTTGTGTTTTAAACAAGTATTTTAATTTCCTAATTCAAATGAATTTTATTTACTTAATAGCATAATTATTCATTTCAAGTCTTTTCTTCGAATTTGAATAAATTGGCATTTTTGCTGATTACATATTGTTTTGATTATAAACAGATCAAGATTAGGTATCATCAGGTTTCCTGTTTATACTGTAAATGTTGATATAGAAGAACATTTGTCAAGCCCGCGTGTCTGCGTAATCAAATAAAACTTTGTAGTGGTCAATTTCTTCGTTGTTTCTATAAGCTATTTATATAAACATTGCTTCAACAGATTTATGTAGACAGCAGCAGAATTTGTTTCATATCTAACTGATGACACAATAATGAAGCCCCATCGTCCAGTAGTAATTCCCTTGCTCTTACTTTCGTATGCAGTTTAGCAAGCTAACAAATGTAGACTGCTGTACATAACCCAAGAATCAGACTGAGCAGGTGCATGTATTAGACTGTCACCCTGGTTATAATTCATATCAACCTTCATATTATGGTTGGGGTCAATTTGACCTCATTCAGTGTTTGACATCTCTTAAAAAAAAAAAACTTTTTTCATAGTGATACTGCATAAAAAAAATTGTATTGAGATTCAATTGTAAACCGATAATAAACATAATACACAGGACCAACTTTGCATACAAATGTGTTATGTGGGGTTATTCTGTCCCTCTGTAACTGTATAAAATCCAAGAAAATATACATTATTTTTATCTCCGATTTCTTTGTGGATGATTCTGGTGGCACCCATACAGGTGCCAAACATACAATGACTGTACCTTAGGCTCTAAAATGTGATGTTTATCACATATTCTTCATATTTAGGGGTGAAAGGCATTAACATTTTTCTATTTCAATAATTTTGTGTTTATTTAAACATAAAAGCAGTCAGAAATACCTCAATAAAGACCAAAAGTGAATCCCAAAAATATGTCTGTGGTATTACATCGATATTTTCTATATGAATATGCCAATAATATTTTTGTGGACAACCAGAGTATCTTGAGGATCAATTTCTGTGACAATTTTCTTTTTGTCTGTTCATCAACAAGCTTTTTATATGAGAATGTGTTTAAAAAAAAAAAAAAAAAAAAAAAAAAATCCATGAACAACTTTTTCCCTTTTTACTATAACCTTTTCCTTTTACCTTTTCTTGCACAACCAATGATAGAGTTAAATATTCTGTTAAAACATTCAGTGTGTTTAAGTATGTTTAATATAATTAAAATATAATTGTTTTGCATTTCCAGAGAACTAGGTCCCAAAGGTTAGGTTGGGCCTGGAGCTGGTTAAGACATTGTTATGCCGCACACACTGGTTGGCTTGTCTCCATCTTTCTTCCTCAGCTGACATTTAGGAATTTTCCCTGTTTACTTGCTGAGCTGGGACTTGCCAGTTTAAGCTGACTCTTAGCTTTGGTCATATTAATTTCCTCACAATAGGCATGGCCAAAATACATGTACATATAGGTCAGCAGATGATAAATGTTAGGGTAAAAAGCTGAGCCATTTGTTTTGTTAAGATCAAAGGTGGGGGAGAGGGAGCCCACAAGGCCTAATTTCTGTGTTGTATTTGGAAGGAATGTCAGAGCTGTTCAAAGTGGATTTTAAACCCCATAAATTATAACCGTCATCGCAGCTGAAATCATAGACCACAGCTGACCTTTGTTATTATAAGGGTATACCAGATATACCTACCAGATAGGGTATATCCGAACAAACTATGCAGCTACTGTTGTTTGTTATGGTCAAGTAGTACCAGTACTATGTACCCTTCTCGGTGTGATACACTTAACACCGGACAGTTTTGATAGGTATTAGTCACCTGTTTAGTTTCCATTTGGCTCCATTGTCTTGATACATGGTTTGAATAGAAGAGAGCTGTGACTAATATGTGAAAGCACATTTTGGCCATGATGGTCGGCGGACAGAATGCATGACCTTCTGGGTCTGTGGTATTGCCATTCCTGTGTACAGTTTCCTAATATTCCTGATTGTTATTGTCATCGTCCTCATTTTGAAATGTGTACTTTGAACCTTGTTCTTTATGTTTACAGACCTCATCATGACTGCTTCTGGTATACCATTGAAATTATTATTATTTTGCCTTGAAGAGCATGGTGTGCTTTGAAATTGTGTGAAAAACACTCTTGAATAGTGTTTCACTGTACTTAAGCTTGGATTCTGATTTGCTACATTAAATATGAGTTGAGATTAACATTTTAATGTGCTGTTTAATTTAAAATTAATGTTATTTTGAATATATCTGACCTCTAATATATGTATATACGTTAATTATGAGGGTGAACTAAAACTTAATAATGGCTAAAACAAGCACTTATGTAAAGTACTTATGTCCCTTATCCCATAGCAAGAATGAACTGACAAGCATCAAACGCACTAAATTAATTATACAGTTGCACTAAAGTGTGAATTTAAAATTCAAACAGCAGAGCCTTGTCTTACAGTTGGTATTTTACAATCGCATGGAAGTGTCCTGTTGGAATGTTGGAGTATTGATGACTAAATTGACTTGACCACTGACCTGTTCATAGCTGTAAATCAATAACCCACATGAGGTTTGTTATGCCATACCAAAAAACTGGGTTATTAAAACATTGGAACTAATGGTCAGTGTATCATTCAACATATTTCGGTTTCAGTGATATTTGACACAACGTCCCTGCAATTCTTAAGTGTTTCTTAATTTTGCCTTTTACGTTTTCATCGCATAACATGCATGGTGTGGCATACGAAATTGTAACTTGTATCTGTACAATTCGTTTTTGGATGTATACAGTGTTATATTGAAGGCGATACAGCGCACTATGCAGGATTTTGTTGACTTGTGTGGTCCTGTTTACCATCAAGGAAGTATCCCCCTCTGTCCTCAACTCTGCCCACTCACTTCCTTTTTTTAGACCCCCACTCCCCCCCCACCCCCCACCCCCCGTTGTTAGACAGCTGTCACCAGCGAGGAAAAGCAATTCCAACCGGTTGACTCTGGTTTTTGAGCGAGCCCTGTCGACCTTCTTCACTTCCGCCACTGCAGTAGCTAGCTAGTTACAAACACTCAGCTGAAACCACATCCCTCCCCTACACACAAGCCCTGAAACATCCCAAACACACTTTCTAATAACAAATTCAGGTAAAGGAGCACAAAATTGGCAAGTGTGTACAAAGGCCTTAGTGTGGTTATTTTATAATATTTTCAAGGTGAAAATCCTGCATAGTATGCCTTTAAGAGTTCCGCGTTCCCATACGCTGGACATCGAGATTAGTCTTGAATGGCCTTATTTTAGCATCTTTAAACAACATTTGGCTGCAGAGTGGCTGGTTCGGTTGAGGCACCACGCTGTGGAATCGAATCCAGACCATGCCTGGGCTGACTGTGGCCAGTAGCTCCATACGGTGACGTGCAATCGGCGATCGCCTCAACCAGGGTTTGGGAGGGTTCAGTTGGATGAATCCTTTTCTAGTGAACCCCACTGCTCAATCAGTCACCTGTGGACTGCATGTCAGAGCTGCATGTGACGGGTCCACGCTATGCCAGCGTAGCTGTGGGATGTGGGGTGAAAAGAATCAGGCTGGCGACACCGTGTGCTTCAGATGAGAACCACAGGCGTCTACAATCCCCTCACTCGACTTTGGGCATCTCGCATGAATGCAGTTGCACATAGTTGGGGTGAGAATTGGACCGGTTCAGCCCCATGTTGAGTGCCCAAAAACAAAAATAAATCCTTTGATTTCTTATAATGTTATAATGGACACATTATCTTTTATCAGATCACTATCTAAAAGTTAATCATAGGTAATTATTTTAACGATAAGCAAATGGTTCAGATATGATGGTTTAAGGGATTTGTTCTATTTCCCATGTAATGGTTGTTATTACTTCTGATTAAGGATATGAATGTTATCTTTCTCCCAGTGACCAAATTGTAAATACAGCACCATCTGCTCTGTTTAATGTTTGACCATATACAGTATGAACATAAGGCAGTGATACTGTCTTTATTTTGGCCATTTCTCAATTTAACAAGTACATGTTCTGGTTTCTTTCACAAACCAAACAAAATGGTTCCACTTCAAATACAGTAATGACCTTACTGGGAGGGCACTGATAGGGTACTGGATAGCTGAAGAAGTAATTGCTCAATGCATAATGTTCTGCTTGTTTATTTCTGTTTTCCAGCCAGGAAACACACTAAGCAAGACTCCAACATGAACGAAGAGTGGAGAAGCATGTTTGGGTCCCTGGAGCCCCCCAGCGTGGCCCCCGCAGCACCGATGGTATCTAAAGTTCTTGTCCCACCCGGTGGCGAACCAGAGGGAACTCCGCCCGGAAACCCCCTGCGATCCGACTCCTCCCCGATTCCTAACCTCCATCATGTCCCATCCTCCGGCCAGGTCGACCGCAGGGCCCACAGCATCACGCCCTCTCTCTCTCTCTTTCTTTCTCTCTCTCTCCTCTCTCCTCTCTCCTCTTTCTCTCTCTCCTCTTTCTCTCTCTCCTCTCTCCTCTTTCTCTCTCTCTCTCTCTCTCTCTCTCCCCTCTCTCTCGCTCACTCTCTCTCTGCCCTGCTCCTCCCTCCATGCTTTTCATTTTTTTCATTTCTCCTTCACTCACTCTCTCCCCTTTCTCCCTCTTACCGCTCCTCGTTTGTATCCTCACCGCAGAACAGTTATCACGCGCACATTCGCCTGTCTTTATTCGCGTTTATTCATCCCAGGGATTCTCTAACGTTGCAAAAAACAGGTTATTTTGGTATAAAGACTATTATTATTTTGTAGTGTATTTTCTTTCCTATTTATTTTGGAGTAACTTGCATGTTTCTTTCAAATGGAAAGTAAATTTTAATGATGCTGTAGTCTGATCCCTCACTGTTGAATCCGTTTTTGAGCTGGGTTGCCATGGAATTGCCCTGGAATTATTCTTATAGATGAAGTGCTCATCCTTATCAGCTGTAGCTACTTCCATGCATAGATTGTAACTGAGAATAATGGTTGAAGTTCACTTGTAGAACATGTAAACCGTATGGAAGTGTATAGGATGTGCATGGGAGGGGCCGACGAGCAGTTCCCAGTGGTGATATCGGTCCACCCCCATTTTGTCATATTGTCTGTGCAGCTAATCAAATCTGCATTTGTTGGAAAGTGGAGGTGTAAAATATTGGTCCAGTGTCTCTGACTGCTTTTTCCTCACCTTGCTTCCCCTGCAGGTAACAGAAGGATCCGGAACCCAGCCCAGGAAGACGGCTCTGCCTGCTATGCCAGTGTTGCAGTCCATGGGCGGGACTTCCACCTACCAGCGACGGCTCACCACCTGCAAGATGGAGCTGCAGCAGCTGGTTCAGCAGAAGCGTGAGCAGTGCAATGCAGAGCGCATGGCCAAGCAAATGACCGAGAGCCCTGAATGGGAGAGCCGGCCTCCTCCACCAGGTGGGACATATAGAAATGATCATATCCTAATTTAATATGATCAATTTTCTCACTTCCCTCACTAAATGGGGAAATCCAGAATTTGTTCAAATTTGTAGATGTAAAATGTCTATAAATGATTCACAATGAGGTAACCTGTCACTAGAACATGCAGAGTGGTGGGGAATATGCAGGGGAAATTGGGACACTGAATTCACACACTGGACAAACCTTTATCATCTCATTATGAAAATTATAAAGAGGAAAATATTTTCAAATGTTCTATTCAGAAAGTCATGAAATTGAAACCAATTTTCTATTTTACAATTCTGTGAGAGAATTGTAAAATTGAACTGATAAACATTACCCAGATCTGCTGTGATTGTACTACTTATTTGCACAGTACCCTAGTTAATGAACTATTTAAAGAGGGAAAACTAGACACCGGTGCAATGCACGAACCACTCAAATGGTTTTGCAATGCCACCAACCACTTTCATAGTTTTAAATGTACATTCAGTTGATTTTTTTAATGTTGTTTTAAGACAATTTCATTCAAATTCTTTATTTGCTTGGGAATGTAAAACATACATGCCACATTAGTTCTTAATAGTAGTTCTGTGTTTTTCACAGGGATGCAATAAACATGTATTCTTTTGTGATTCATGAAAGAATATATTTATTCATGTGTAGTCAGTATTAATAATTGTTTGCTCTGTCAGTTGTGCAATAAGGATGTTGGTTTGCCGTCAGAGGGTGATTTGCTTAAAGTTTAAAGAGATAATCCTCTTTGGGGTGGTTTTTCGACTAAATATTTTAGTGTTGGTGTATATTTTTGTTTGCCCCAGCCACTTTCTGTGTGCGACAAAGTGTATTTTAGGTAGGCGTCAGCGGGTTTATTGTATGTAGTTGGAAAATATACTTCAAGTAACTGATTCCGTTCTTTACTTTTACAATTAGAGAGGAATATATTAAAATAATATGTTGACTTAATTTGGTATAGCTTTAAAATCAGCATAATGAAAGTAAATGTAAGGGTGCATTTAGATTTCTTTAGGAAATAAACCTCAAATTGTACTGTAATGTTATCAATGCTGCCACTCTGCCGCCAAAACTGACCAGAATTTGTTTGTTCTCATGTTTTAGGTTGGCATCCCAAGGGCTTGCTAGTTGCACATCTGCATGAACACAAGTCAGCCGTCAACCGAATCCGTGTCTCTGATGAGCACTCTATTTTTGCCACCTGTTCTAATGATGGTACTGTGAAGATCTGGGATAGTCAGAAAATGGAGGGAAAGACTACAACCACCAGGTATTTTTACATGACCCCTTGCCCCTTACTCAGCACAGGAGTATGATGGCTCTGCTGCTTTTTCTTTGTGAAAAAAACCTTTGTGTTAAATTACCATTAGCAGTATGCATTACATTACAGTCACTTGGCATGTGAGGGATGTACAGTTGTGGGTATGCACTCATCTCTACATTGCAAAATTCAGTTTCCATACATTGCCAAATGACAAATTCAGTTAAACAATACTACTACTGCTAAACTATGAGGTTGTATATGTGATGCACTCCTTAGCTGAGGCTTCATGGTAGGTTGAGCCTCAAGAAATGCAGAATTTTGAAGAGTTAACAAACCATTTTGTCTTGAACTGCTCTTCGGGTAAAGCAGCAGGAATTAGAGGAGTAGAGTGAATTTGAAATGATCTGCAAGGTAAAACGTGCAGGGTGCTGTAGGAATGAGTCTCATGAAGATCAGTGTTGGGATCTCTGCTCTTCATTATGTACATGTGAACTTGATAAGCCAGTACTGATGTTACGGGAGTCCTGCCGGCTGACGCACAGCTGGCTCTTGCATCACACAAGGATGGAAGTGTTTTACTCCACCAGTCTTACAGTGTGTCATCCCTCATTAATGACAACCACCGGTCGATCAGGCGCTAGCAAGTCTGCCCTGTTTAGCTCCACATGAAATGTCTTCTTCTGACTCATGTGTAGGCCTGAACTGCATGACTTCATATGCGTCGCTGGAGAATACTTGTCCCAAATTGATAGCAGCGGTTGCATCAATAAGCACATGATTACATGATTGGGCTTTCCAATTTGGGGAGAAAAAAGGGGGAGGAGCACTAATAGCTTCATATTTTCTTTTTTTGTGATCAAAAGTTTTTTTTATTCAGCAAAAATGATGAGACGGAACATTCTTTTTTCCTCCCCTTAAAACGGTCCAGCTGCTAGCTGTTGCTAGCACTAATTGTGCCTTTCTGCATATGGGAAATAATAATTTCAAATTGTATTACATGACTGGTGGAGGTACATCGGCATGTGTTTGTGGTGTTTGATCTGGTGGAGGTCGTCAGAGTGGTCTTGGCCATGTTTATTGGTGGAGTGAGTGCATGCACATGGGTTGTGTTATCGACTCTGCCCAGACAAGCTCCTCTGCACGGTATGGGTCCAAGTATGCTGTCTTTCTGTGGAAAAGACAAAGTAAAAGTGACATAGCTGAAGAGCTGTAGAGTTTCAGCTGTAGAGTTTGTCCACTGAAAAGCCGGCCAGCTGAAAAGCTTTGGCTGTTTGCTTTGTTTTGGCTTTTGCCTTAGTTTATTATTTTTCCCCAGAACTCATGAAGGTGAATATTTTTGTGTATTTCCTGTCATGTGGCAATGAAACATGATGAAAACTGAACCTGCCACATCTCCCTCCTAGAGGTGTCAACAAGTGTTGAATTTGCAGAAGGGTTGGGTGTAACAGTTTATGGGACTATCTGGATGCGCTGGAGCAGTAAAAAGGCTGACAGGATGCTGTGATTTATAGCAGGACGAGGTGATGCAGGATTTATTGACTGATGCAGTTTGGTCTGATTTCAGGTCTGTGCAAACCTACTCGCGCATTGGGGGTCATGTGAAAACCTTGACATTTTGTCAGCAGTACCTGGCTGTGGCCTCCGACAATGGATCCATCCAACTTCTGGCGATCGAAGCCAACAAGCCCCCCAAATCTCCCAAAGTTCACCCATTTCAAACCAGGTACTGTCAGAGGTTACGGTAAATTCACATGTGGTTCGACCTCTGTTCTAATAATGAATGAGTATTTAATTTATTTATTAATAGATATTTATTTATTAAATAAATAATACATTTCTTTATTATTTGTTAGTAATTTAATTTATTGTTTTTAAACATTTTGTCTGTTTTATGATGACAGCAACATAAACATTCAGATCTGTACATGTATGTAAATTCTGCCTGTTGGTTGCATCTTGTCGGTCTCAAGGTTCCTGGACCCAAAAGATGATGGATGTGTTGTGGATGTCCACCACTTCAACTCAGGGACACAGTCAGTGCTGGCTTATGCCACAGTCAACGGCTCCTTGGTGGGCTGGGACCTGCGGAGCCCCACCAATGCCTGGACTCTTCGGCATGACCTTCGTCTGGGTCTCATCACCTCCTTCGCTGTAGACATGCACCAGTGCTGGCTGTGTGTGGGTGAGTGAGTGATTACTGTGGGTCACGTTTCACAGTACTCCACAGCATTCAGTTCAGACCAACGTTTCGGCACATGCTAATCGTATTCGCATCGAAAGGCCGCTGTCTTGTACAGTAAAGTCCTTAGAAATATTGGTTTTGCTGGAGAGCCCACTTTTTTACGCATGTGGAAAAATATGGGAAAAACATTTTAATGTGGCTTGTTCCGCAGGGGTTTTATATTTGCGCAACATTGTGTTTTGATGTACAATTTTTTACATATTTTCTGCTTTAATTGTGATTCCTTCCCTAATCTCAATCTCCCACCCCTCTCCTCCACAGGCACATGCAATGGAACCATGGCATGCTGGGACATGCGGTTTCAGCTCCCAATCTCTAACCACTCCCACCCAGCTCGAGCACGAATCAGGCGGCTACTCATGCACCCGCTGTACCAGTCTTCAGTCATTGCTGGTGAGACACCTGTACATAGACACCCAGGCGTTTAAATAATTGGTGGGTGGTGATAATCCTGGGGCCCACTATATATAAAAAAATGTATTAAAATATACAAGTGTTTAAGATTTCAGGAAGATGTGTTGCTGTGTTTTTAAGCTGTCCAGGGGAACAATGAGGTGTCCATGTGGGATATGGAGACAGGAGACAGAAAGTTCACCCTCTGGGCCAGCTCTGCACCTCCCCTCTCTGAGATGCAGGTCTGTATTTTGTCACATCCTCTGTCTGCATTCCAGCTCCAAAATAATTAAGTGATGTGCACTTCTTGTGTTCAGAGAACTGTTAGTGATCTCATGGTTCAGCAGGGGGGAGGTAGGGGGGGGGGGGGGTCTGGTTAATTTCAGAATTTTGCATTTAATTATTAGGAATTTATCTTTTTGAATGTATCTTTCAAGAGGTGCTCGTTTTTGAATGCATCTTGCAACTTCATAGGCTCTTTTACCTATGTTTGTGATTTTCACTTCATTGCAATTTAATCTTTTGTATTTTTCAGAAGATTGTCAATGTGTATTTTAAAAGTAAGCTTTTCATCTAGTCAGACTTCTAGGTATTTATAAGCAGCTGTGGGCCAGACCTGGTGAAATGCATATCTTTGGTTTTATCGGAGTTTAACACCAGCTTGAGATCACTAAAAGCAGCCTGCATGAGAGTTAAAAGATTCCTGGGGATCTTGGACAGCTCTAGACAGGGAGAGGGTGCAGGAGTGGACAATGTGTCATCTGCGTTTAATTTTTGCCAATGAGCTAATGTCATTCATATAAATAGACCCAGAATTGACCCTTGGGATACACCCCGGTAGATTGACCGACATACACAAGATCTCCATCTTAAATACCCATAAATCGCAATTTAACAGTCGCATCTAAAAACAGTCAATTTCCCTATTTCCATTCAAAAAGTCCCATTAGGATACATGGACAACATATTTAATGCAGTGTACTTCAAAAGCAGCTTTTATTTACATGTTTATATGCTTTACCATTTTTCAGAAACACCTGTTTTTGTCGATTATTTTAATGGACTTAAAAGTATATCAAAGCAATAAAACCTAATATTTGGTTGCAAAGCCCTTAAATGTATTAACTGCATCAAGTCTGGAAGCTGTGGAATACACCATACGTTTCGTACTGTATGTATTTTGGAGATGCCTTACCAGGCCTTCACTGCAGCAGCTTTCAGTTGATCTTTGTTTCTTTTTGGCAATCTCACACCCGGAATAGCCTTCATGTGGCTGACCAGATTCTAGAGCTTCATTAACAGCACACTTATTTTCAGCTGTGCATAATATAATGGGGTGCCATGGCTCAGGCAGTAAGAGCAGTCGTCTGGCAGTCAGAGGGTTGCCGGTTCGATCCCCGCCCGGGCTATGTCGAAGTGTCCCTGAGCAAGACACCTAACCCCCAAATGCTCCTGATGAGCTGGTCGGTGCCTTGCATGGCAGCCAATCGCCGTCGCCGTGTGAGTGTGGGGGTGAATGAGTGAATGAGAAGCATCAATTGTACAGCGCTTTGGATAAAGGCGCTATATAAATGCCAACCATTTACCATTTAATGGGACTGGTTTCTTTAGTACCAGATTAGCACTTTAGCAGGATTACTAAAGGATGAGGTAGCACTGTGTGTTGCTAGTACACAAGTAATGGCAAATGGGATTTGCAATCATATGTAAAGATTGAAGTAAACAATTATTTCAAACTGTAATAGCAATTTGTAACATTATCTATGTATGATGTGTATTTTTTTAAATCAACGTAATGCTACTTTGGCGAAAAAAAGGTGTGTATATATTTTTTTTCTGTCTGCATGTTTGTAGCCCTCACCCCACAGTGTACACGGGATATACTGCAGCCCTGCTGAGGGGAACCCCCTTCTCCTGACCGCTGGCTCTGACATGAGAATCCGGTATGGCCACCACGTGCACACAGTTCCTATGACCTACACGTTCAGTTTACTGCCGAACTGTGTATTCTACACTGTGTATTCTACACTGGTATACGTCTACAAGCTGTGTCTTCAGACAAGACAGGAACAAAATGAATCATTTACGATATAAACACAAATAATGTTAGGGTTGTACTGTACATTTTTGTTCATTTGCTAATCAAGATTTTATGCATCCCAAGGATGGAACATTGTAATAATTGCACCTGGTTTTTGCCCCATGCGCTGTATGAATCAGTCCAATATAAATTATTTGCTTAAAAAAAGTGTGACTATTGGAGTTGATTTGACTGGCTGTTTGAGATAGTTTGATATTGAGGTGTCATTTGTTAATTTCAGATTCTGGGACCTCGCCTACCCAGAAAGATCCTACATTGTAGCAGGGGGAGCTAATGACTCTCTTCACTGTCCATCGGTATTTTACAACCGCAAGATCATCGAAGGAACTGAGGTTGTGCAGGTTGGTGAAAAATTCAGTTCCCCTCAATTGAGTTCAAATTTTTTTGTATTGGCATGGATAGCTTGTACAACAACTGGGAATGTCCTGAAAAAGAAAGAAACTGTTGACGTACTGAGCGACAGACATCAGACCGATCGATCAAGGAAAACAACAACAACAGCAGTTGATGACAAACATTGTGAGAGCTGTGAAGAAAAACCCCAAAACATCAGTCAGTGAGATCTCCACTAGGCAGGGGTGAATCAACCATTCCAAGAAGACTTAAGAGAGCAGCAAAATAGAGGCTGTATCACAAGATGCAAACCACTCTTCAGTAGTAAGAATCAGAAGGAACGAAACATTGTCTACCAACTTGCAAAGAAATGCGGATTGGGAGGAACTTCATCATGCAGCAAGACAATGACCAAAAACACACCGTCATTACAATAAAGGATTTCATTAGGGAGAATAAGTGGAACGTTTTAGACTTGCAATCACCCAATTAAGCATGCACTTCACCTCCTGAAGAGGAGATTGAAGGGAGACCCCCCCCCCCTTTTATTTTTCTGAAATAAAGGCAGAGTTCACCCAAAAATGAAATTTGAGTTTTCTAGATATCAGCTGCAGCTCACCTAGATACATGCTGGGCATAACTGCTTATGAATGACTATGAATGCTTAAAGAAGGCTTTTGGGCCCTGAAAGCATTACCCTATGTTTTACTCACAGGAGATCCACAGCAAGCAGAAGAGTGGCTCCACAGAGGACACTCCACGCCGAGGCCCAGAGTCCCTACCTGTGGGCCACCATGACATCATCACTGACATCGCCACCTTCCAGACCACACAGGGCTTCATTGTTACTGCCTCCAGAGATGGCATTGTTAAAGTGTGGAAATAAACGCTGTCCTTAATCCTAGTATTCAACCATCTGAAATTTAACTAGTGTACATAATATAAATCTACGTAATATAAAGAACAAGGATTTGGAATAAATGCTGCAAAATGTTTCTAAAGATGGTAGGTTACTGCCCGTGTGTATTTACAGACTGCCACTGATGTACTGCTTCATGCTTTAAAACTAATAATTTTAAATTGGTTGACTTCAGAATGAGATTTGTTAAATAAACAGAATACGCTCCACTGTGCCTCATTTTTGTACAAAGAAAAGTCTTTCTAAGTCTATGTCTCTATTTGTCAAGCTGTATCGTACTTCACTATTTAATAACAGCTGTTAACACATAAGGAACAACAGACTGAGTGACCACTTTATTAGGTAGACCTGTACACCAGCCTGTTAATGGAAATATTTAATCAGCCAATCATGTGGCAGCAACTAAATGCATAAAATCATGCAGAAGTGGTCAAGAGGTTCAGCTGTTTTTCAAACTAAATGTCAGAACGGGGAAGAAATGTGATCTAAGTGACTTTGACCGTGGAATGATTGTTGATGCCAGACAGGGTGGTTTCAGTATCTCAGAAACTGGTAATCTCCTGGGATATTCACGCACAACAATCTCTAGAGTTTGCAGAGAATGGTGCGAAAAGCCATTCTGCAGGCAGAAACGCTTTGTTAATGAGAGGGATCAGAGGAGAAGGGCCAGAGTGGTCGAAGCTAACAGGAAGGTCACTGTATATTACATCTCCATAGAAAATGAATGGAATGCTGTATTCACTTGATGTCTGGACAACTCGTAAATTTTGTTCCTACCGAAGAAGAAATTCTTCAA